>NW_010357106.1:102432-109909 GCF_000414095.1 Morus notabilis
GGATTCCATCTCGTGTAATAACATTCCCGGCTACCTACTTCATCATGTCTCCAAAATACAAGGAATAGGATTCAGGATCTCAGAATCCATACCGAGTAAATCAAAAGACACAAATCCATAAATAGGAGTCTGTTAAGAACTCAGGATTAAGATCATCCTATATATGACCATCGGTAGACTCAATTAGAATTTCTATACTTAACGGAATTATTAGAAATTCATATTGTATCTGTGTCCTTGTTCCACATAATCTCATTATGCGAAATACACTCATTCAATATCTCGCCATATTAACAGTGCGGATAACACCGTTCCATTCTAAATGGGGATGACATGTATTAATAATATTTTAATTAAAGATTCCAAACTTTAATTAAATTCATTATGAACATTGCCTTTTGATTATTATCCTTAAACATTATCCTCTCGTATATAACACTAATATACAATGTTTAAGGTTACATAAATAATCATGGAATTTTCATTGATATAAATAAAATATTCATAAATATATGCACATAAAATAATGAATAAACTCTTTTATTAAATAAATAATAAATATCATATTACATCTCATGCTTCTAGGACATTATTCTCAACAGATTTAACATCAAAACTCCTTGCATGTGAAGATCTAACCTTTTAACACACATATAAACAATAGAAACACAAACTTTGTAACCAAACCAAACTTTGTTCTTAAAGTTGAAATGATCAAGATATGTTTTAAAGAATCTTACCACAAACCTTAGGAGAGAAATGGTTTTGACCACCAAAGTGAGAAATTCCTACAAAGATTTAAACTTTTTAAGGAAAAGTTAGAACTTTAAACAAAGAAAAATCAAAGAAGAAAAGTTTTAATGTTTACCCTTGAAAGTGTTAGGAAAATCCACACAACTCCTTCTCTTCCTCCTTCTTGATTATGGTTTGAAGATCTCTTAGTGTGAGGAAAAGAAAAAAAAAATTGAGAGAGAGAGAGCTAAAGGGGTTCGGCAAGAAAGGGGAAAAGACAGAGAGTAGGTGACGAAAAAAATAAAGAAATGGTAAAAGTGTGCTTATTTTTAAGTGGTGAAATATATAGACAATTGATTAATTATACTTAACCATAATTCTTAAGGTTCTTAGACTCACTAATTAGACTTAAAAATTGATTAACCATGCTAATAGTGGGTTGCCCATGGTTAAGAGATGCTAATAGTGGGCTGCCCATGGTTAAGAGAAAAGAAGAGAGGAATTTTCTTAATCATGACTTGTATTACTTTTCAACCCAAAGTTAAATCTTGTCTCATCCTTGTCTCCCACTAAAGTATTCTTTTATCAGATTAAGCTTGTACTGACAGTAATTTCTAGATCAGTTTGTCAGACAAATGTTTGCCGATGGGTTTCAATCCACTGTTTAAAACACAGTCCAACACTATATTCAGAAAAAATTAACAGCGGTTTAGATTTAAAATCGCATAGATTATTCGGACTGTTTCCAGACTTTAAAATTTATCTTAAAATAACTTAAAATCTAAGTTTTACATACGTGTTTTAAACTCTCAGTAAAACATAATAACCGACAGTGTCGATTTCTAAGCTCGGCTTTACGGTTTTACCGAAAATGCGACTCGCGTAACACTGATTTTACTAATTGGCAATTAAGGATTTCTTTAAATGTTAGAGTGCTTTTCAGAGCACTACTAACGCTGTACAGTAATTAGAAATTCTTATGAGTAGAATCACGAGTCATAGTCGAATCAAAAATTTCTCAAGTCTTAGATCGCGGTGAGGCTTATTGATCGAGTCATAACACAAAAAGTTTCAACATAAAATTTATATATAGAATTTTGAAATAATATTATTAATTTCATAAATCCTTCATTACAAAACATGTCATTATTTAGGAAATTCATGATTTAATTACGTAATTTACACTAATTAGCATCAGAATTTTCTCGGTCATTATATTTTGTCCCCCATGGGACAAAATGTTCTGGCTATTAAGGGCCACGGATGAAACATTTCATCCCTTTTTTTTAAACATTTTTTTTTTAAATTTTTTTTGGGTTTCTCTTCTTCTTGCTTGTTTGTTGTCCCTCTTTTCTTTTATTTACATTTTTTAGCCTCTAATTTTTATTTTTTTTTCTCTTACCCTTATTTTAGTATCAATGGTGGGCTATGGGATTAGGCCACCTACCATAGACCCCCAAAATTTTTTTATAGTTAAAGTTCCATCACATATGTCGCACCGCTAGCTTTTTGGGCCGGACTAAATAGAATTCAGGTCACCATATTCTAACAACTTCTTTGGTCCCTCATATTTTTTTCCTAAGTCTTTATTTAATTATTTGATTTTTTTTTCAACTATACATTCTTGTTTTTTAAGTTTTTTTTCTTTCGTTTTTGTTCCTTTTGTTCCACTTCCTTTCTTATTTGCTTTTTTAGTAAAACACAATAATTAGAATTTAACAGATGGATGGAACCTACAAAATTACCCTCACATGCATTGCACGTGTCCTCAACTAGTATAGAAAAAAAAGGGAAAATTAATTTTAGAAATAACTCTATTTGCATTGCAATGGATGTTCCAAAAAAGAAAAAGAAAAGTGAGAGGGCTTTTAAAGAAACAACCTTGCATCAGCCCTCTTTCCAAAACTCCCACATTAACATATAATAAAAAGGGCTTCATAGAAATCAAAATTCAACGTACAAAATAGCAACAAAATTTGGTCTATGAATTAGATCCAATACCATTTATATGAAGTTTAGTTATTCGTACATAACACTTTTATATGTAAATTAAACTTGAATCTTATTATAAAACTAATATATTCAAATTTTAGACTTGAATATTTCACAAAAATGACACTAAGTGGTGGAGTTACTCTAATTCACGTTATAATTGTTAGCCTAAGTTGATTACATGAGGACCACAAGACCTAGAGCCCGGTTGGTTCATGGATTAGAACCATAAGATTAGAATTATTTTTTATTTACGTGTGTTTTTTGTGAGAGAAAATACTGTAACGAACCATGAATCATGATTCGAATCAAGAAACGAATCCTCCAACTAAACGGGCTCTTAGTGAAAAAAGGCACTCCGTTTATTTTAGTTTGTTGTTTAATGATTACGTGACGAATAGGAACTTAATGGAATGACTTTTGGAGTGTGCCATGATAAGTATAAGATTTGCTATCTAATGCTCTAACTTTGATATGATTGTAGTGGAGAAAGCCTAGTTTGTTGGACTTGAATTGTGTAAGAAATTGATTGGATTCATTCATGATAAAGATTCTTTCATTATCATTGACACTAGAAAGTAGCAAAAATAACGCACTCTAATTCTATGACGTGGGCCGTGGCTAAAGAAAGCCTGAAAATGGATAATTTTAATAAATATCTTTTAAAAGTATATGAGTCAAAATTTTTATTTTTTATTTTTAATTTATAATTATTTTAATTAAATAATTACATTAATAAAATAATATTTATTAAGAATAAGACCTAAAGATTCAAATTTAATAAATTCATGGTTTCTGGAAATGGGGTCTGGAAAGGTCATCGAGTCGGATTGCTTGCTTCATAATTGGAGCCTACTTAGTAGGAATTTGGACCGTGTAACTACGCTTTCTTGGACCTTAACATTATGGGCCGGATGAGCAACGTTAGGATACTAGTTATGAGTCTTTTACCTGGTTTGTTGTGAAATTTATTGCAACAAATTAAAATAAAAACAAGAAAAAGTAAAACACACAGAAGATAAGTACAAGTACCGCGGTTTGATAACCACATATATTCGTGGGACCACGCTCAGACGTTTAAACAATTCACTAAATAATGAAAAGTATAGATGTAATTGGACTTATACAATCCAAAACTCTCTCTCAAGATGTGATGCTGATGAATTGTTAATTTCTTAAAGGACTTGTTCAATGAGAATCGCTCGACTTATAAAGTTAAAATCCTTTCAATAAAGTTTTTCTCTCAAAAAAACCCAAATTCCATCTCCTGAAGAAATGAAAAAAAGTACAGAGTGCTCACAAAAATCTCTAACGCTGTAAAATTGAGGCTCCAAGGGTGTACAAGACTAATGTGAGACTTTAATTATATAGACAAAATAAACAGTTGCAAAAAGTCCTCAAGATAAATGTTGTACACCGTCTGTTGCAGAATCTATTGCAAAAATTTCTACAATAAAGCTGTAAAATCTGATCTAAAAGTTAACCACATTGATTCATGAAATCTTCCCATAAACCTGGACATATTCCTTAGAAACGTAGAAGATCCAAATATCCCAGTCATATTCCTCAGAAACGTAGAGGATCCGAATATCCCAGTCGAAACTCTTCTTCAAATCAGATAACTCATCAATTTCCAATTTATCAAATATAACTCAAAATTGACTTTCAAGGAATCAAATCAATTAAACAGTTTCCTTATAAGCAAAACTTTCTCAAAAAGACCATATCAGCAGCCATTTAATCTTCAATTAGATCAATCAACATAACACGTCCAAAATAAATGCCAACACGAAAATGAATCAAATCCAAAAAAGGCAAATGTCAAAACCGAAATCCCAACAACTATATTAATCAAAAAGGTGTTATTAAAAGTAAGAGACAAAAATCCAGACTCTGTACTCTAAGGGTAAGTTCAACAATTTTCTTGACTCCTTAATTTCAAAAGTAAAACCAATGGCGTTACAAGCATATCGTAATAGTAATTTCACATCTGACTCACATACATGATAAAAATTTCTAATTCTCTCACCCCTAAATTTTAAAAAATAAATAAAAAAACCAATAATGGCCTTCCTATAGAGTGGCCTAACACCAAAATTTTACAAAAACGTGCCAAGTTATAGGCTTATAGTCTTAATTCGAACAAGATTAAGGCCATCGCTTGCTTGAATATTTACTTCTTCAAAAAGAGCATCCTACATGATTAGCAAAAAAAAAAAAAAAAGCACCCTATATAGTCTCCAATTCTCTCTATGTTTTCTCTTTAAGAAACTGGGAGAAGACAACTAAGATTAAAAAAAAAAAAAAATCTCGCAACTAAATTGCAATAAAAATGTTTGGAAATTGCATGCGTTGTTATTTTTATTATTATTATTATTATTATTTTTTTTTGGATAACCAATGCTTTCATGTTGTTCCTCAGCTAGTGGTGTAATAAGAGTACATCGTGTTGTCTCCATCTCGTTGGATGAGCTTTGCAAGGCATAAAGAAAAAAGAGACAACGACATGAAGATATCAAGTGATATTAATCCTAATTACCTAAATCCTTAGCAAAAAATCCTAATTACCTAATATTTTTCAAAGCGAGACTACCAGTGTAAAAATCAAATAAATATAATTAACCAACAACAACATTTCAATTATCATATAGCTAATTGAAAAAAAAAAAAAAAAAAAACCAGAAGAAGTTTTATTATCATATAAAGAAAGACCACGCAATAGTAATTACGAAAGTGAATCTTGATTTGATTGACGCTCATTTGCCTTGGAGCTCTCTATTGATTTGCCTTGGAGCTCTCTATTGTTTCTTCTTATAACATGGTGACGATGTCTGTTTTTCCCTTATTAGTTAATTGCATTATATTTAATTACGAGGTCACAGAAACCAATTCCCTAGCAACACTCTTCTACAGCTTAGGGTTCTGAAACCCCATTTCGGATATTTATTAATTTCTTTTTCATGGCCCACTTCTATATATATATATATATATATACACGTGTGGAGAATATAGTCATGATCATGTTAACTTATACGGCTCATTAAGGGAGACCTAGCTACTGTTCTGCGAGTTCCTTCGGAAGATAGAGAGTTATTAGTTCATTCTCTTTTTAGAGTTTATGACCTTCCTTCTAACAGTTATATTGCCTTTGGGCTGCATATATATATATATATATATATATATATTTATTTTTTTTTTTTCATTTTTTTTTTTTTTTTTTTTTTTTAATACTATATATATATATTTTTTTTTTTTTTCAATTTTGTATTATTTTCTTCTTTTTAATACATTAGGGTTAATGAGGCTTTAATAAAAGATGGATCATCTAGTTGGTACCGATTTAATCTAACTAAGATGTACTAGTTGTTCTTTTATATAAAGCAATATAGTTGTGCCTATATATATATATATCATATATATCAAATTATCAAGAAGCCAACACATATACACAATGAAATTAAATAAAAAGATGTTTGGAAGACGGTAAAAGAAGCATAGAACCCTGTGATGGGTTACATGGGTATCAAATGCGAGGACTTAATTTCTAAAAATTTCGGTATTACTCATCCGGCCCTTGGAATTGGATTCAATTTTACTAATCCCAACACTCAATATATATACATGATATTGTCAGGGCCTCATTAATTGCCTGTTTGGAAGTTGTCCAGCTCTTTCTTTTGTTTCTTTTTCTTTTTCTTTTTTTTTTCCCCTCTTCAAGTACGTTATATTAAATTTCTGTTGAGTTCTATGGGTAAAATAATCATGTTACCGTGTCACGGCAAATGATCATTAGCTTCTTAGGGTAAAATAATCATGTGCCCAGTGATTGTAAAAAAGATATAGTAATACAAGGCAGTTTCATAACTAGCTTTATTATGGCCCTACGTTATGTGGGTGTGACAATTCCATAATGCTCAAGTAGGAAGAGAGCCAAAGTCATTAAACAAAGGAGAAAATAATAATAATAATAAAAAAAAACAAAAAGATCTATATTTAAAGGCCGCTTAATGTTTAACAAGGCAAAGTAGTGTTCTGTTTGCATAAGTAGAAAACTACAAAAAAATAAAAATAAAAAATAAAAAAAAATAAAAAAAATCAGACGTCCAGGCAGGCAGGAATTCAATTTTTTATTTTTTATTTTTTTATTTTTATGTATTTATACTTGTTTGTTAGCTATAGATTAATAAGTTTGGTGGCGGTATCATCTGTATTAAACACCACAAAAAAATATTGAGAAGCTTGGTGAGGTTTATGCTGCATGATCCATTTTCATCGATGTCCCATAATATTATTCTAAACACCACAATCAATAAAAGGTGAGTTTCATATACCGTGAGACTAACATTTTTTTTTAATATTTGTATTATTTAGTAGTATTGGTACCTTTTAGTATTGTTCCCCTTCAAACACCTTTTTGTTTATATTGTAACAATGTAAGGTGCTTTGTGGTTAGTTAGATAGATTTGTTTAATTTAGTTTATTTTTATTTTATTTTTAAAGCAGTACAGATACACTCCCACGAAGGATATATATATATATATATATATATATGTATATGTGTGTCTTGTGTACACATAAATAAATAAAAAATGACGATCATCCGGTATGGTCTTAGAAATTAAAAACTGATATGTGTCGTCAATATGCTATTGCGTTTGATCAGGATTAATTATATTGCATGGTTCATGAGATGCCACGACTGGATTCCCTATGCACAAGATCTTATAATAAAACTGCAAAACGTCAATTTTAT
>NW_010357106.1:109931-124191 GCF_000414095.1 Morus notabilis
TATATATATATATGGTTGTAGAGTAAAACGCCGAACTTTAAATTTAGACTCGAATGTGGTCCGCAAACCATAAAAAAGAGCATTACATAGTCAAAGATAACTCAGCCCTAAGAACCACGTTAGCAGATAGTTTTCTTAGGAGTCAACTGTTAAAATGATGTATCTGCTATTAGTAAGAGGCCGACCGTTCTGAGAAGCCACAAAGAACAAGTATGAGGTCAACCGTACCCGCAATCGTAGGCGAAGAGGCTTCTGGGAGCGTTTACGAGGTTGAGGCCACACAAGAAGATAAGATCCGTGAGATTTGCTCTAAGATTTGTTATTTGTAATTCAAATATATGAAATTTAAATAATGAAACCGTCCTGATTAATTGCAATATCTATCTTTTGGGAAACTATTCTAAAAGATAGAGAAAATAACCCAAATTCAAATAAGGAATGTTTATGGGCAGTGACCTAAGCTATAAATAAGAAATTATGAGTCAGAAAAGCTCAATTCTCACCTTGAGAAATTAGTGCGTGTATTCTCCCCGAAGTTAGTGAATTTACTCTCCTCCCTATAATGAACGTAGCTCTCGAATCGATGGTGAACTACTATAATTCTTATTTGTTTTTGTTGTTTAATTGTGTTTTAAATTATTAAATTCGTGTTAACTATTAAAAAATTCGCTATTCAACATATATATATATAAAGTGTATATATATATATATATATATATATCAAATGATCTATTGGCCTGTGGCTTGTAATCACGGGGCTTATTAGTCGTCTACGATCAACCACTGAAAAGAAAAATAGCTGAACTAGCAAGAAAGAAAAAAAGAAGTAGAAGAAAACAATTTAATTATACATTATAGCTAATCAGAAATATTTCGTCAATGTGGCGTATCTTTAAACATCAACTTGGTTCTAGTAGTTAATTTCCCTTAAAAAAAAATAAATCATTGACTTCGTAGTTGCTTATTGTAGTTTTCTTTTCTTTCTTTGAGAAAAGATCATGTTGATCTGCCACTTGCCATTTGCGCCAACTCCAATTGCAAATGAAAATGAAGATGAAAATGTCAAAATATATGGATACACAAATATCTTCTATTAATGCTCGAATGACTAAAATTCGAGCAAATCCCAGCCAATGGTTTTGAAATAGAAACAAAATCTGGTTTCTTCCAAACGGAATCCCTTGTCATTAACTTTAGGGCCACATAATCAAAAGGCCAAGCATAGAAACTATACGCAGAATCTTAATTACTGATGTGCATGCATTTAATCCATAATAAATCACGTTCATTTTACTTAATAGAATTTTAAGGAAGTAGACAACAGAATTTGCACGACAATATACAGTGCCAAAGCAAAAAGTTTTATCGTGTCTTTTGGAAACTTCTTCTTATTAGTTCATGAGAGAATCCAAAATTTTCATGATTAGTTTGATAATCATGATCACTAGTCAAACAACAAATTAAAGCAGTGGGGCCCTCTAAAATACTGTTCTTATTTCTATGTCGACCCTTCTCGGTTGTAGCACAAAATTAATTAGCTAGTCAGGATTTCTGACCGTTGCTTGATTCTAATCAATGATTAATTTGTGTCAAATTTAACTGATAATATTCAACGATCATATATATTGAGAGAGTTGTGTGTGTATGTGAGAGAGAGAGAGAGAGAGAGAGAGAGAGAGAGAGAGAGAGAGAGAGAGAGAGAGAGAGAGAGAGAGAGAGAGAGAGATTGCATTTGTGTTTTTCACGTGAATGTTTGTTTGGCCCACATATCATTCACGATATTGACCCTCTTTGGTCAATTTGGTTTGGAATTTTCCCTAGTTTTAGAATTCGTGGTTATCACAAGCCTACACCTAATTAATCGTAAGCTCACAAAGAAAATAAGAAGAATAAATTTTGAAAAAAGCGTGTCACATACAAAATGCAATGTAATTATTACATGTTTACGGAAGTTTTAATATAGGTCTCAGAGAAGAGACTAATAAGACACACAACGTGGAAGCCATACCACAAGATATTTATGCCTATCACACGGTTTAGCGACAGTCAACTATATATCCGTTGCTGGTTTTTTCTCTTGGTTTCTGGTTGGTCACGGTGACACTAAATTGAGGCCGCCCTAGACAAAAAAGGGGATGGATTATTGAGGCTATATATATATAACTTGTTTCTATATAAGAAAAATGTGTGTGTGTATTACTTGTTGGTAGGGTTAGAGTTAGTAGTATAGTTCTAATGTGTCCATGCTGAGTAATACTTATATGGAACAACTGTAACATCTTGTTGGGCAAAATTGAAGACATGTACGACGTATGTGCGCAAGATGCCAATTTGGCCATTTTCAAGTGGGACTTTGAATTCCAATTTTGGCTTTTAATTTAAAAGCAAGTGATTGTGGACCTAATCTTTGCTTTTCTGGAAGTTGAAGACGATCATGATCAGTTGGATTAGATTGATTAATGGCACGCTATATAGCTAATGGGGCATGTGATACATTTGCATTTGGTTTCTAATATTTTTTTTGCTGATAAAAAAAAAATCTAATGGTGCACTCCATGTTCTCTAATCTCTTCAACTATAGTAACAATTCCGAGTATTACTGAGTATGTAGAAAGAGTTTAAATTAATTTTACGTCGATTATCCACTAAGTTTTCACTCCTGTAGCCCTCAGGGACCCACATAATTTTCTCAAAGAGGCTGGATAATCTTCAGTTGAAATGAAGACTCAAAATCAAGATTGAGATGGACAGAGAATACCTAGCAAAGGAGTCCTTACCCCTACATGACTCTCGGTGGTATTTGGTTTCCGATCTATACAACAATACTAATGGAGAATGGGTTGCAATACGCTAGAATAATTATCTAACAAAATAAAATTAACAAAATGACATTCTTCTATTTTTTATAAAAAAAGACATTTATTCATTCTTTATAAAAAGAGATTATTTTATAAATACAAATTTTTAAAAAATTATAGTTATTTTTACAAGACCTCGTTTTTTGGGCTTTAAAACGAAACATTTCGTTCAGTTTATTTTTTTGGACAAAGAAATCTGGTGCGATGGGCCTCACTAAAAACCACGCGTCGCTGCTTATTGGGTGCTCTCTTAAGTAGGATCCACGTGTCACGTTTCAATTGTTTCGCGAAAATGTGTGCCACGTGTCAAAACAGTATTACTGAAAAAATAAAGCTCACTAAGCAGGCAGCAGAGGATCACACGCATCCCGTAGTGGCCGACAACCACCGCCACGTGTCGACTTCTGATTGCACCAAGGTAGAAAGAGGCGGGGCCCACCTGCTGCGACGCTGCCGTGTCTGTCCCCTCCCCACTCGCTGGAAGCGCGCCTCTGTGCGCGTGTATGTCACGCTCCCGATTTGAACCGTTGACTTCAACGGCTGAAAAGAATTTCTGGTTTATTTTATATTATTTTTATTTATTATATTTAATTATTAATTTTGAATTGATTTGTGATCGACGTTTTAATACTGTTATTTGCCAAATTTTTAATATTCAGATAAAAATACTATAAATAATAAAATAAATTTAAATAAAAATACATTGAAATAAAATAAAATCACACTAAATAAAATAAAACAAAATAATTAACATATATAGATGCAAGAATAATTAACAAAGATCAGGTCTATCGGCTCGATCCTTAGCTACCACCACAGACTCTAAAAAAATTTCATAGTTAAAGCTCCACCATATTATACCGCGAGCCCAAATAGAATTTAGACTCTAACACATTTTTTTATGTAATTTTTTCCTTTTCATTTAAAAAAAAAACAAATTATAAAGTTATTATTTTAAATGAATCATGCGCACTTTGCGCGCTAAAAACTAGTATTTAAAAACATGTGAATGTCCCCTTAAAAAAAATTGAATGGACTGGGTCCTTCGGGAAGTGTTGAGCTGATCATCCATATTGCACAATAGTTTGAATATCCCACCCAAAGAAAATGGAATCTAGAAGAGTGTGCTAGTTGAATCAAGTTTGGTTAATTACACTGATTACCCACTTAATCAAACACAAAGGAAATAAATAATTAATGAAATGACTAACCCAGAAAGTGCAAATTCACTAAACGCCTTTTCTTCAGGAATTATTTATATCTACCATCGAAAAGCTGTAGAGTGGCTATTGGTTTGATCTATATATATATATATATATAGTTCTGTCAGAGCAAGGACAAAAGAATGCCACTTCAAAACTCAATGATTATTACGATAATTAATCAAGTAGCAGTAGTACTTTCTCATGTGAAGTAATATATGTAAAGTAATGTACGTTTGGTTGGAAGATTTAAATCATGTGATTCGAATTATTTTTAATTTACGTAAATTTTTTATAAGAGAAAATATTATAATGAATTACGAATTATGATTCGAATCAGAGAACAAATCCCTCTACTAAACATCCTTTTAATTTAATTATAAATCAATCTTTTAATATATTTCCACGTTCAACAGTTTTGTATTTCTGGTTGACTAATGACTACAACGTATAGGCTCACACGTTCTCTCCTATTATAAATACCCACACTCCATTTTCAATTCTCTCCAACTTCTGTCCTATTCACTCACATCAATCCTCTTTCTCACTTGCCAAACTTTCTCAAGAAACAAACAATGGGTGGAAATCCCCCCTGCGCTTCATGTAAGTTGCTGAGACGCCGGTGCGCCAAGGACTGCATTTTCGCGCCTTACTTCCCCTCAGAAGATCCCCACAAGTTCGCTATTGTCCACAAGGTCTTTGGCGCTAGCAATGTCAGCAAAATGTTACAGGTAACTTTATCAAAATTAAAATATGATTAGCGTTTATTTTTTTTTTCTTAACACTTATCACAAAATTTTCCGTGTTGACATATAAACGCTTGTGGTATTTAAGTGTCCACAAGTTCCCTTTCAGTTAATAATTGTTTGGATAAAAATCATTTAGTCGAATTTATTTACGCAGTCTTGTAGTTGATCTGACGGTGATTACGTGTGTTCTTTGTGTCTATAAAAAAAAAAAGAAAAAAAAAAAAGAGAAACATAAATATGTCCCCTTCTATTTCTTATTTTCTTCTATTTTTCATTCTTTTTACGTCATATATTGGGAAAGTGTTAGTCATTAGTGTTTGACAGTATATGCATATAACAATGCAGGAAATTCCGGTTCATCAAAGAGCAGACGCAGTGAGCAGTTTAGTGTACGAGGCAAATGCGAGAATGAGGGACCCAATTTACGGTTGTGTTGGGGCAATTTCTTACCTACAAAACCAAGTTTCTGAGCTCCAAATGCAACTCGCAGTTGCTCACGCGGAAATCCTCTGCATCCAGATGCAGCAAGAGCCGATGGTGGCAACATCCCCACCGCAGATATTCGACCCAGCTAATGATCATGATGATCAGAAATCATATTTTGTCGGCCACAACAACAACCTCGTCCCAGCTGATCAGTTCCATAAGTTTGCCTCCGCAAGCAATATTGTAGTTCATGACTCTTTCAAAAGAGAGAGCATTTTCGGCCATGATATGGTCTCTTTATAATATATATATATATAATTTAGTTTCTCATGTTGTTACTCAAAAGCCCTCAAGTTTAGTTGAGATTACAACGATAAATATTATTAGTAATAAGTGGTGCTAAGCATCACAGTTTATTTTTAATCTACTTGACTTATAAAGTGTGTTATGAAATTCGCATTGATGCTCAATCTAATAGGACAAAACTAGGCTCGTCATTATTTAATAATAATATTGGAGGACATACAATTGACAATATATCATGTATTAGAAATAAAATAAATACGTACGTACGTGTGTGTGTGTGTGTATATAGACACTAAAATTTTATATATTTTATGTGACAGAGTTGTTTGTACTTTGTCGTTATGAGAATGAGACATAGGGGGGAGGCCCGCGGGTGGGTGACTTAAAACAATAGTAAAGTCATGGTATGAGGTCAACTCTAGCATGTGACTAGTGAAGTAATTAAAATTAAAGCCTTAGTTCAAAGTAACATACTAAACAAATAAAGCTTCAGTAAATAAATTAATGCAGACAGGTCGGTAGCCTTTTAATCAATTTCTGATATAAAAAAAAATTCAAAAGAATAAACAAATCCCAGACATAAATTCTTAACCATTCTTGGAGTGACATATCAGTCATGGATTAAGATTTATGGAACGATATCAAGCTGATAAATGAACTCCCTTGGGTAGAACTGAATCCATATATACGAAAGATAATATCTGCACTTTTGTTTGGTTAATAACAATAAGGAGAGTCCTCGCACTCCCATTCAGCGTCTTAAAAGAAATCTACCGAAACCACTGGTGCCAGACACCAGATTATAGTAAGTGATCCAGTCCATATATGGAGCGCCCAACTGAGAGGCCTAATTACACCCTCGCTGTAGACGAGAAGAACCGATTTCTGGTTGATAAGAAAGAAAGCCTTGATAGGTCATCTTCTTATGCCATACCATCACCATTGGTGGTGGATCTGCACCTCTTTAATTGCCCGACTTTATGTTAATGTGTGAAACTTTTAATCAGTTAACTAATACACAAGAGATAATGAGAACTTTATAGACTACTACTATTACATTAGAGATGACTCAAAGTCAAAAGGTATATAAATTTGTTTTACTCTAGCAAAAACCCACTAGCTCATATGCAAAACGGCGTACCTTTCCATACTAGTACAAAATGTGGTAAACATTCATTTTGTATATAATTATTACGTAGGAAAAAAAAAAAAAAAAAAAAAAAAAAAAAAACCTTATTTAGGTTTCCAATATGTTTCAAATTTTCATTTTTGTTTTCCTTCAGATGATCCCAATTTATTGACATAATGTAATTTCCCTTTAGTACTTTCTCTTTTGGCAGTTTTTGGCGTTTTTAGCTAGCCCAGATTCATAAAATTAATATGCTTAATGTTAGGCTGCGCCTCCTGACTTTGTTTCAATGCATACACGTCTCACTTAGCCGCTAAGAAGACCAAGTCTAAATGGGAAAAAAAGTATTAATATAAATACGGCACACCGCCCAAACGTATTATAAATTAACAATAATATTGTCTAAGCAACATCTCCTACCTTGTTCACGTGGGATGTAGTGAAAGAAAGTGATGAGTTCGTGGGAATAATTGCGCGTGTGTGTGTATATATATAAATATAATATCGCTCAAAGTTGGTATCTTATAATATATATATATATATATATATAGTTCGTAATTTTCTAAATCCATCTCTCCAAAACAATTATATGTCAAGTCATAGATATATTATATACATATACATTTTGGAAGGTAAAGTGAAAAAGAATTATAAGAGGCAACAATAAATTAACCAGTTAAAAATATTTCCTCATTATTAGCTTTGTTTAATGTCGAATCATAATTTCCAAGTCAAAGTTTAATTGTGTTACGTACTTTTCCTCTTCTATACCTATCAAATCCATCTTTTTGTGGCCAGTTATTTCTAGCTGTACATGGTCATCTTATATGCTGCAATATATAATAGATTTAAGAGGAAAGATTAATATTATTAAAACCATCTTTTTCTTCCTTTTTTCCCTTCTAACTCTACTATAATATAACTTCTCCTTAAGCATTTATATTTTTTTTTCATCTTTTTTTTAATTTATACAATGTACATGCCAACGTACTCCCCAGAACATTTAATTCCTTTCCGTCATCAGTGCCGTGTTACAACGGACTACGATGGACGTGCTAATTGAGAGTTTTATTGGTCGAATTAACCAATTATTACAAGACAAAGTAGGTAGTATTTTTTTCTTTTCAATATTTTAGTCTTCTTGTGGATGAGTAACGTTTTTGTCATAGGATAAGTACAAGGTAGAAAATTTACTTTAATGTCATCTTTAATTGATAGAAATATTTTAGTATTTATTTTGCTGAGTTTTTGTAATATAGACAAACATTATATATACATATATTATTAATATGACAATGGTAATAAATTAAATAATTTATAAAAAAATTAATAAATTTTTATATTTAAAAGAACGTAACCATTGAAAACTATATATAAAAATATAATATGCAGTGTGTTAAAGATTACATGCATATACGTCTCTATATGCACGTCTAAGATTACCCATCATCATATGCGCCAAAACAAATGGTCCTTAATTTCTTCTTTGTTACTTTTATTTGAGAAAAAATTTGGTACAGTTCCTAGATTGTTACAGAAAAATTTGTTAAAATAATATGACTGCAAAAACGAGTACAACTTGTTATCTTCACATTCCAGCTAGAGATTGACCTAAACTGGCTTGGTACATGAAACAATATCCAACGGATATGATTAATAAATCAATATTATGCTCGAGAGCTTTAGTCAAGTTTGCAAGCTAAAAAAGAAAATAACGAAAGCAATATATAATCAATAATAAAATTTTACATTCATAATAAGACAAAAGTGTTTTCCCCATATATCAATCACTTATCAAAGAAATTGAAAAAGAATTGCACACATATCATTATCGATCTTTGCCACTTTGAGGAGACAGGACGGGGTAGGGGGAAGGCTTGTTTGTCTTTTGAGGCTCGAGGTTTAATAATACTTCCAAAACAAGGGTTGCCGCTTACGTCATCGTTCTTTAATTTTTGTTTTTATTTTTTATTTTGAAAATACTAGATATCATCACGGATGATGATCGCCTTTTATAATTTAACCAATTAGAACTTGGCATATGAAACTATACGAGATTTTATATTATCATGACTAGTAAATTTTGTAATTTTTTTTAATCATTTTTATATATATCATGTATTTTGAGGTTATCAGAAAATCGTATCTTGCATTTTGAATTGTATTAAATATTTACCTGCGTTTCAAATTGATTATAATTGTCTACTAAAAAAATTCATGTTCAATCCACACTTTTTAGATCACGGTTTATTTTGACTATGAAAAAGACTTAACTTTATTTCACATTTTTGAATTTTTAGTGTTTTTTTTCTTTTGGGGGATTTAGGAATTTTTTTTTTCAATATTGTTGTCAAAATTGATTATTGACCCAAAAAATATAAGAATTAAACATAAATTCTAAATCTAAAGATATTAATAGATGAGATACAATAAAAAAGGTTAGATATGATTATTTGATATTCTTAAAATGTATTTAAACGAAATTAATTGAAAGACAAAGCTACATACTAATTAATGTATTTTCAGTGGTAGAGTACAATATTAACCTTCTTTTCTTTTTGTTGTTTTTTCGAATGAGCACAATATTAACTTAATTGCTCTGTGAAAAGGAATGATCAAAGAAACAAAAGCAAGTTTCCAAATATCCCATAGGAAAGTACTAGAATTCATACCTCTACAAATAACAAAAAGCAAACAATAGTCATAAATAAATAAACAATTAAGATTTTTTTTTTCAGAGCAAAGAAAAAAAAAAAACAATTAAGAATCACATTTCAGAAGACTGTAATCAGAAAAAAAAAATTCATTTAAATTATTTGTATACTTTAGCCACAAAATTCTCCCCAAAATTAGAGAAAATTCACGAAAATTTATTAAACCCAGTCTTCAGTTCTGGAATCCTGTGATCAGCGGATATAATTCAATAACAGTTTGTTATAGAATAGAAGTACCTCCAACGAAAATCAGCGGCAACGCCACGAAGATAGTGATGCATGAATGGAAAGATGGAAAACAATGAAGCAATTAATTTTGAGCAGTGTTAGCCTTAATTATGAATATGATTTACAACTACATTTATAAATCTCTAAAACCATCGTGCTAAATTATTAAGAATAATAATTGAGGTTATGTACCTGAAATTGAGAGGGTGAGTCTTCCGCAGTCAAATTTGTCCTTTACTGCTCAATAATTCTGTGTCTTGAATGGAGAAAAAGGAGGAGCAAATTGTATGTATGATTTGGTCACCATAAAGTGCCTTTCTATAATAAGTCAAATTAAAATCCATTTACACCTAACTCAAAAGATATTCCTGAAACCCTAAATAATAGATAAAGAAAATTACAAATTTTATTAAGTGCATGACTTATTAAAAATATATATTTTAAAAATTTTTAGCTCTCGACTAGTTTTAGTCTGAAAAATAGATATATATGAGTTAATATTAAATGGTCTTTCAAGATAGAGCTTGCTACTAAGCTAGCCCGGACGACCAAGTTTGATCAATGGATTCGCGCCTCTCCGATAAGATCATCTCCACGAGCTAAATCCCAAACTTGGAACGCACTTTTTCACTCCCTTTTGGTTGGGCGCAGGGCAGCTCGCACAGACAGGTACATTGATATCGATTCATCCCTGGATGTCTCTGACCTTCATCGATGATAAAGTCAGGGATATCCATATAAAAGGCTAGGGACATTCCCGGCATGCTGGTAGCCATACGAGGGCGGTAAACAAACGCTCTCATCAAGGACTCCTTCTCGGCTCCGCGTCCACCGAAAGTCGGTAACCTTCGTCACCGTCAGCATTTGGTACTCTCTCGATAGCTTCAATAGTTCACTGAAAGCCTTTGGTGTAATGAACCGCAAGCCCTTCAGAAAGAAAGACATAAAAAAAAGGCTTGGTTGCCTGAGCGGATGCATATCTCTTTCTTTCCAAGACTTTTTTCACTTTAGCTTATAAGAATCTTTGAGAGTCCCTTCAGTAGGGAACTTCATTTTAAGGGGTATTATTAAAACTTGCCGTAATAGATAACTTATTTGT
This sequence comes from Morus notabilis, assembly GCF_000414095.1. NCBI lineage: Eukaryota > Viridiplantae > Streptophyta > Magnoliopsida > Rosales > Moraceae > Morus > Morus notabilis. The sequence goes on from NW_010357106.1 coordinate 120,643, forward strand.
CCTTATTAAATTAGGCGAAAAATTTAGAAATACCACTCAAAATGATAAAAAATAGTATTTATGTCACACATCTTAAAAATAAACAATTGACATTTAATTAATAAGAAGTAAACTAAAGAAGATAAGGACATCTAATTATTTAAAATGACATAAATAATAGATTTTTAAAAAACCATGGCAAACTATATACTTTTCTCTTAAATTAGATAGCCGATAATATATAATGGGAGATTAAGGGAAATAAGCATAATTAAAAGGGCAATAAAAATAAATAAGTCAAGATTTATAATTAGTTAGTAAATAGGCCTAATGGGTGTAAATTCGGATTTACATTAATTTAACATTCCAAAAACGATTCTAATTAAAAAAAGAAATGAAATACTAAAATTTACTCTCGCTCTACATTCTCTATTAAGTAAATCTAAGTTTATGAATAAACACAATATGTGTTTTGATGGTAAATCTTAGATTTACTGTGTAAATCTAAGATTTTACAAAAATTGTATTATGATGGAAAATTATGAATTTATACTGTAAATCTAAGATTTATGAAGAACACAATTCATGTTCTGATGGTAAATCTTGGAGATTTAAAAAGAACACAATATGTGCTCTTTTGGTAAATCTTGAATTTACCGTATAGTAAATCCTAGATTTACACTTTAAATTCATAATTTACGCATAAACACAATGTGTGTTCTTATAGTAAATCGTAGATTTAGTATATAAGTCCTTGGATTTATGAAGAACACAATCTATGTTCTTATGGTAAATCCTGGATTTACCCTACAGTAAATCCTAGATTTATTGCAAACCTAAAGTATATTTACCTTATATTAGTAAAGTTCTGACCTTATAGTGTAAATCCTGAATTTATGAAAGAACATAAAATGTGTTCTAATGGTAAATCTTAGATTTATTTCATAAATTCAAGATTTATGAAAAACACAATATGTTTTCTGAATCTCAGATTTACAAGTAGATCTAAAATATGTTACCTTATATTAATAATGTTCTCAAGTTATTGTGTAAATCCTGAATTTATGAAGAACACAACTCTGTTATGATGATAAATCCTGGATTTATCATACAGTAAATCTTAAATTTACAAGCACACTAAAATATGTTTACCTTATATTAATAAATTCTGAAGAATTTATGAATGAATAGAAATTGTATTCTAATAGTAAATCCTAGATTTACTGACACTAAAAAGGGTAAAATCAGAAAATAAAAAATTTAAAACATAAAAAGACCTATTAATTTCTATATACTTGTAAATTTGCTGTTTATTAACATAAATTTGCAATTTAGATATATTTTCTACCATTTTCTTAACATAATTGTCACTTAAATATGTAAGCCCATAAGAGGATATTAAATTAAAAAAAAACATATATATCTCAAGTGTTTCTGCACCTATAAATTACTCTATATCTTCTTTTACGTTTTTTTTTTTTGTTATTCTAATTCTGTATTTAATGCATGCTTTCTTTGAACACCTCTTTATTTGCACTTGTCAGTTATCCTAAAACATTGTTTCCATTAACAAACAAGCAACCTATTTTGATTATGACTGATGCTTTGATATTTTGACGTTTGATGAAAAGAAAAATATTACATAGTATTTGGGTTAATTGGGCTACTAATACTATATTATATATAACATGATTTAAAATATCTCACAAAATAGTTCATAATGTACCCACTTATTCGCCTTTTTAGAGCTCATAATTTCAACCTTTTGCTCCGACTACTAATCTACCATGCGAGGTTTTTGACACATTAAACGTACGAGATAAGTTCCTATATATATGATCTTTCATGAATTTTGAATTCCTCGGTGGATTTTTACCATGAATCTCTTTTTAAGTCACTGATTGATACAATACCTGCCGTCAAAAAAATAAAATAAAATAAAATAAAATACAACTCTTAGACAATTGGATTGGATTTTCATTGCAGTTAGTGAGACAAATACTACCAGGAACTTTATTTTCATATGGAAGTTTCTTTACTACAACTATGGTTTTTTTTTTTTTTTTTTTTTTTTTTTTTTGATTGCTTGAAATATAAAACTTTTGTGGACAACTTTTAAAGGAAGTTGATAAAAATAACTATACTTGTGACGACATACAGTAGTTGTTAAAAGTTCACTCATCAATATAGGGGGTCAGGCAGGGAGCCAAAGCTTAGCCAGTGAGGCTTAAGCCCCCACTCAAAATTTGTTTCCTTTTAAATTTCATATATATAATTAGATATTATATTATATTAGTATTAGTAAGCCCCACTAAAATTAATGTTTTACATTTGTAGTGCATTAATAAATATTTATTTTAATTAAATTTTTTATTTAGTTATTAGTCTCCATTGACAAAAATTTCTAGTACTTTTCTTTTGGTAGTAAATTGAGCGACATAAACATAGAATAATGGTGCAAATTTAGTGGCTATGATGAATTTAATTACCAGCAGCAATATGAGATTAGTTCATGTTTTAATCTATCGTGGTTTTAGTTCGAGTTTTAAGTATGCATATATACAAGTTCATGTCCTTTTATGGATTTTGAAGAAGCGTTTGACACTACAAGAAAAAGGGATTTTTGCGACGACAAAAAGTCGTCGCAAAAACCCTAATGTCGTCGTAAATAGTATTTTTTGCGATGACATGTCGTCGCAGATATGTCGCCGCAAAAAAATAGTCACAAATACTTTATTTGCGACGACACAGTGTCGTCGCAAATACATTTGCGACGACATTTTTCTTTTGCGACGACAGTCGTCGCAAATACGCCATTGGTTAATTTGTCGTGATATAATATTTTTTGCGACGAGAATTTCAAAAAGTCATCGCAAATAATTCAAATTTTTTTGCGACGACAAGTATAAAAATGTCGTCGCAAAAACTTAAATAATTTTTTTTTCAATTTTTTAAAAAATGGCAATTAATTAATTTTTAATAATTTTAATTAAACATTATTATGTTACATACTAAATATAATTTATTAAGATACATTAAAAATAAAATATAAATTAATATTAAAAACAATAAATCTAAATAAATTTATAAAATATATTATGAATACTACATGAAGTGCATATATAATGTTCAACAAAATATAAAAGTCTAAATAAAGTGAAAAATCATACAGAACATATAACATAACTATTCCTCTAGGTTTGCAGCATCGCCAACAGCTGAATCATCGTCAGAACTGTCATCATCTGAAGGAGGCAGAGGAGCGTCTAGGTTAACTGGTTCTGGACGAGCAATCGTAGGTAATTGGATGTTGGGCTGCAATCTAGACACCAACTCTAACATCTTTACCTGATTGTCATAAATCTTCATTCGTTCCCGGTACGATTTCTTTAAATAACGATCTATACGCGCGTCAGGTTGAGCCGATGATGTTGCGTCCGAGAATGAACCAGCAGATGAAGGAGAAGCCCCGGAGTAATACTTTTGGGAGAGCATCGGACCCACTCCTTTCTTATGTCCTCTACGCATGCCAAGAACTTGCTCCAAAACCCCATGCTCGTCAAGGGGGGG
>NW_010357106.1:124357-159779 GCF_000414095.1 Morus notabilis
TAATATGAAAAGTAAAAATACTTACGAAAGTCTGTTCCGCATGGGTATTAACCCAAGAGTCCCCGCGACGATGCATGTCTGCTCAATTGTCTATAGCAGACATCGGCTCTTGGGTCTCCGTACTGGCCTGTGAAATAAATTACATTTATTAAAATTCTTAAATTCTAACTAAAATTCGGTAGCATAACGACTTATTTTTCATATAATCCAAAAATTAAAACCTGTAAAAAAACAACTTTAAAAGATTTCGGCACACCATAACTGCAAGATGTGCCACCCAGAACAAGAATCATAAACATATAAATACGATAATGATCAAAAAATAAGTACTAACCTTCTTATTACGATGCTGAGAGGACGATAACCGACCATGTAGGCTTGGATACTTTTGGTTGCTGCGATTACTTCTATTTGTCTCTGATATTTTCTGTTTATGATTAACTATAATAAGTAATAGTTACTTGAAATTATGTATAAAAAATCATGAAGTTCTAACAAATCTATAATTACTTGAAATTTGTCGCCGGAGAACCTATCGCAACAACGATCCCAATGAACTTGATTTCTCATATTACTCGGGAGACTTTCTCTACCGTAGCGTTTGTAGTGGCGGTGCAAGGAACTTTTCCAGTCCTTGTAGCACTTTGCTGCCTCCCTATCAACAACGGACCTCAGAATGCCGTTTTTGTAGTTATAGTCCATGTTAAACCAATCCTTGCAAAACAGTTTCAAATCGTTAAAACGCATTGTTAACTATAGTATAAACTATACAAAATGTACCATAAAAAAAATACCAGCATCCGGTCCTGAATTGTCCTCTTGTCCACGTCGCTAATGTCCTTCCAAGCATCGTGGAAGGGCTCGCATATGTCCCTGGTATGAATACCAACCGCACTATCAAACCAGGCACCATATTTACCAAGCGCCTTCCAAGTACCTCCCGCCTCATCAAATTCAACTGTGATCTTCCCGTCTTGAAGGACCTTTTGGGTGATTTCATAACCTTTTGCCCCACCTCGACCTCTACGCTGTCAAGGTTCAGGTGCTGTAAGCATATTAAAGCATTTCAAATCAACATGTACTACTACATTTATTTACTATATGATAGAACGAGGAAAAAAGTCAGAATAACATACCAGACTCACAGTAGGCGGGGACTCTGTGAGGACCGGGAGGAGGCCGCGCTCCCCCTGAAGAGCCAGCGCAAGTCGCTAAAGTTCCAGCCATCAATATCTGTGAACAAATTCATATTAATAACAACATTTATAAATTCAAAGAAGATCATAATATTAAAACGAAATATGAAAAAAATGACAAAGATTACTATACTGTAGTTCTACTCATCGTCGCTGCTACATTGTTGATTGTCGCCATCATCATTTATGTCATCATCGTCTTCAGATTCGATGACTTCCTCTTCAACGTACTCCTCTAAAGTTTCATCATCTTCATCATTAATAAAATCATCAACTATGGGAGACTTATCTTTCATAATTGCATCAACATCGGAGGTGACAACATTAGACGATCCATCATCTCGATTCAATACAAATGAGTCAATCTCTGGTAGTTCCACTACTAACTCAATATTTGTAGATTCTGTATCCTGGACTATCATCACGTCATCAATGTCAGTTTCTGAGATGTCCCAAATATGGCGATGTCTAAAGTGTTCTACAACCTTCCAGTTTAGACCGTTAAATAAATCATCTACGTAAAAAACTTGTTTTGCTTGCGATGCAAGTATGAAAGGTTCATTCTCGTACCACGTCTCTTTAACAAAAACACTTATTTTATTTTTGTAGTGTTGAATCATTTTCTTTTCCGGACGAGTGTCAAACCAAAGACATTTAAAAAGCATAACATAATTGTCATTCAAGTACGACAGCTCATAAATGTCCTCCAAAACTCCATAAAAATATATGTATAGATAGATAGATATATTCCACAACCGAGGGAAATACAAAAGAGAAAATTAAATATTAAGAATGAAACAGTATCATGTGCTTTAACAAGAGGAGGCATTTTGAATTTGGTAATTGACTTCAATTCATCAAAGCATGCTTGATATTAATAGTGGCTTCATTGCTGAAGTGAAAAAACATAAATATACTATTATGTGAGTTTTTTTCATCCATGTATAATATGCATATATAATACGACAGTAGAAAAAGGTCAATCATAATTCTCGCCACAAGAAGCAATTCCAACAAAAGCAAATTCAAGAAATTATATGCATATTGAACATATTCATGCCACGCAGTTGAATGGAACGTTGGGACAAAACCAACGCATTTTTATAACAAATAGTCATGAAATAGATATAACTTATAAAGGAGACAAAAATGAACGAACCGTCGTATAAAGAATCTCCTTCATCAAACTCGGTGAGAGGGATCAAAATAGACTGCGTTAATTTTGTTTTTCCACCGTGATTGTTCTGTTCCAAAATAAGAATAGAGATCAGAATAAGAACTAATTTCTTTCTAATTGATCCATAATAATAATAATAATAATAATAGGCGAAAAAGTACAAACAAACAACCGAAAGGAACATAATAAAAAACACGTGGTTTTCCATAATCAATTTTTCAGCATATGCATGTTCCCTCTCAGTTAATTCGATTCCTTGAAGAACCTGTTTGACCAGAAAAATAAGTAAATATATAAGAAATCCACGCTTCAAGAAAAGTACCCACATTTATAATGCGCAGAAAAAAGAAAAGAAAAGAACTTAGAGAAGTCGAATTTTCTTACTTAACGAGACCCGGCTTGATTGTGAGATGATTAGCGCTATCGTGGTTAAAGAACATGGCATGCATGCATATTGGTAAACGTACGAATCATTGTACCCCACTGATATTTTCCGAGAGAAGAAAATCAATAACCCGGCCCAATCAAGAAAAGTAAAAAACGAAAAGATTAATTGGGAATAGAACCAAGAAATTAAGAACGGTAGAGAGAAAGAAATGCGTGCAAAAAGAAAAATTCATAAGAAAAGTAATTATTACCTTATTCATGATGAGCTTCACACTCCAGAGTAGTATATTTGAAGAATATATGTATGTTGATCGTTGATCTTGTCCATCATTGAGAAGAAAAACGAAAGACTGACTAACTAATAATCCTAATGCCCTACTATTAACTAATATAATTAATAAAGCTTAAAATGGTGTTAAGCATCGTTGATCGATCGGAGATCGCATGTTGTGTGATTTTCAAAATCACAGGTTCTTTGTAATCTTTTCTTGCACTTCTGGCACAGCTTTTTCTTCTTATCTTCTGAGTGTTTTCTGTTTCGATGAGCTTTCAGCGCTTTATTGCTGTCGAATCTTTGAGCGCATACATTGCACGGGTAAGGATCTTGATTCGCCATTGAGAGAAATGGACTAGTAGCCAAGTGAAGAAGACAGGTGTGGGAATAATGAGAGAGAGAGAGAGAGAGAGAGAGAGTGACGGAGAGAGAGAATTGAAGGAGTGACGGAGAGAGAGAATTGAAGGAGTGACGACTCGGATTTATATAGAATTTGGTCAAAGCCCGGTTTGTTTGTTTTTAACATAAAAAATAGTATTTATATACTTTGTTTTCTCTATTTATTTAATAATTGTTTTAAACTTAGGAAATATCATTTATTGACGTTTGGATAGATGGATAATTTTTGCTTATACTTTCGGTCTTTTTTTTTTCCTTCTAATTTTGGACCATTTAAGAAGAGTAAAAAATTATTTTGTGTCTCAAAAAATAGTTTTAAGGTATAAAATGACAAGCATTATAAAAAACACAGGGTATGAAAGTGATTTTTTTTCTTAAAAAAAACACAACCTATCATATAGGGGTGTTTACGAATTAAAATCGATGTACTTGGGGTCAATTTGCAGTCTAATCCAAAACTATCGGATTGAGAAAATCTAAGGCCCCTTCATTTCGCTGATTCGAGTTTACAATTCGAGTTTTGTTACAGTAAAAAGCTCTCACAAACAATCACTTCTAACTTTTTTGCTACAGTAAAAAGCTCTCACATAAAATCACATATCAACTCAAATTAAAAACTCGAATCAACAAACTAAACGGGCCCTAAGTTCATTACCAATTTAAAATTGTTTCCAATCCAATCTGATCTAATACAAAACTACTGGACTTTGCAGATTGAATTTCACAGATTTCAGCCTTTAAAGTTAATAACCATGTTCAACGCCCATTTTTATTTATTTATTAGAGCTTACAAATTAAAATAAGTCCAATAAAATTGAAAATCCAATTTGTTATAACATAATTAATTATGACAACTTAGCTTCAATAATACTCAAAATGAAGTATTTATCATTCATAAGCATTATCTCTGAGTAACTTTGGGAATATTGTCCCATCTTTCAAATTTCAAACGAAATAATACGGACAATTAGAACCCTCAGAACCTTCGTTTTTCGCAGATCATGACCAAAAGAAAAAGAATTAAAGATACTAGAACGTACTAATCTCAACATGTTAATATTTAAGCAAACAAAAGGAACAAAAACAAACAAAGTTTCAAGTACCGCCATAGCGAGGAAGTGATGGCCCGGGCCGAACCTAACCTTAGTTTAATTTTAAATTTGAACTTGTAGGTGAAAAATATGGGATATATTTTTGTTTTATTATCATCATCATCCTCATCGTTATCGGGTAAGATGGGTCCTAATTATATACAAATACGTGACAATTTTTTTTAAACAGCCGAAAAAGTAAATTGATTAATTATATATATATATATATAAATGTTTTAATTTCCTATCGATAAAGAAATTCCTTTCCAAGTTGGACTCGGAATTTTATAGGAAGCAGAGTTAGGGCAGAAGTCGGAAATAGTCCTATATTTAAGTGCTTACTGCTCATCACATGCGATCACAAAAATAAATGATATAGCTTACTGAAAGATCAAGATAAGAAAAAAGAAATAGAGGAAGAAGAAGAAGAAGAAGAAGAAGAAGAAGAAGAAGAAGAAGAAGAGGAAGAGATACAAGTTTTCTACGCAATTCATGGATCAAGGTACGAAATATTTAACATATTCATGATTTACATGACCTTTTAGTAAACTTGGTGCTCAAAATTATTGTCGTTGTTTAACATGTTCATTGTTTAATTTGGGAAGATAAATAACCCTTTAATCTATGCATGGAACTATTCGATAAATCACTAAACAGGGATTCTTTATAGCATTAAATTAGTATGTAAATCGCTTTTTTATAAAAGTTTATGGTTATTCCTTTTCTTTTTCTTTGTCATATATTCATGATTTACTGAGGAGTTTTTTTTTTTCTTTTTTTTTTTCTTTTTTTAGATTGGGCAAGCCTTCCAAAACATCTTTTAGACTTAACTTTGGGGAAGTTGGGGTCATTTACAGACTATATACAATTTGGAGCGGTTTGTGTTCCTTGGCATTCCATTCTGAAAGATAATCCAAATAAACAAAACGAATTAATGCGGCACCATCAAGTTCCAGTGCTTTTATTTCCTGGAAAAGAAGAAGATACATGGAGCATCTACAACATCACAAACAACAAATTCTTAGAGTTGAAGTTATCTTTATCATATAAGAGACGTTTCAGTGGCTCTTCAGAAGGATGGTTAGTAATTGGAAATAAGGATCATACTGTGACGCTTCACAAACCTGATTTTATAGATTATAAAGTAGAAAATAGTCAATTAGCAAATTATGAAAGTATCGACCTCCCATGTTTATTTGATCCCCCGGACGAAGAAGACGATTTGGATCCAGAAATTCTTGAATATTTTGGTGAAGAAGCTTATGATTATCGCATTGCCAAGGCTTTAATTACAGCCGATCCGCTAATAAATCCTGACAACTGCACCATTTTTATGATATTCGGCGGATATAATGAAATAGCATTTCGTAGATATAAGAAAGATACCGAATGGGTTAGAATTGCAGATAGGCACTACGATGACATTATCCATTACAAGAACAACTTTTATGCTGTGGACTATTCTGGTAGGCTTGTGTCTTTCAATATTGATGACCCTTCCACTATAAAGTTGGTTACACCCAAAATTTTGAATCTAACATCGGTTGCACATGTTAAGAGATATCTTGTTGAATCATGTACTGGAGAGCTCTTGCAAGTTGAAAGATTTGTTAGAATGGACGAGGATTTAAAACGTTGGACAACAATATTCAAAGTTTACGGATTAAATATGGATTTTGATCATGAAGGAATTAGGTGGATTGAGACAAAAAGCCTAGGTGGTGCCGCTTTGTTCGTAGGGGACAATTCTAGTATATCTGTGTTAGCTTCTGGTGGGTTTCAATGGAATTGTCAACCAAATTGCATCTATTTCACGCATGATGATGTTAGTATTAATGCTAGTAAGGGTTCTGATATGGGCATTTACAACGTGGAGACTGGAAGTTTCGAGTTACACTTTGCTATGGACCCAACTACTTTTTCTAGGATATTTGATCGACCTCCAATTTGGGTTGTTCCCATACCCAACAAATATTAGTTTTTTGTTTTTGTATTTTTTTTTTCTCTTTCAACATTATTTTTTACGTTTTCATTATTATGTTCTGCAATGAAAGGCTTCAAATTTATATATTCAACTTTTTTTCATACATGTTTTTTTTTTTTATTTTTTTTTTATTTTTGGAAGTGCAATTACCATTATTAATTGGCGTTAGACAAGACAGTAATAAACTTCGCGAAAAGATCTGAGATCTCGTGATCCTTGCCAACATGATCATAATCCAATAGATGCTGACAAACATTGTACACACCAGAATTACAACATCCATCAATTCTTCGTAAATATTTTTCCATTGAAATATGAATAGAAAAGAGTTACATAACATTTTTTTTTGAAAATATTTATAGTAGATAACATATTTTAAAATATTTATGATATATAATATATTTACCTCGAATGATTAATTTACGAAGCATATTTATAAAAATTTAACTTTATAAAAAGTTAATAGCTCTAAATGTCTCTGAACTTTTAAATTTGTGACATTTGGTTGCTAAATAAATTTTTTAAGAGATAAAATCTTCATGAACTAAGTTTTAAAGAGCAACAATTGTCCTAGCCATTAAATCTTTGACAATGTCATGTGATACGTTCATGGCTTTTTAAATGAAATTATAAAAATAACCTCACAATATATAAAAGAAGAAACAAATATAAAACTTCAGTAGGTTAGCAAAAAAATAAATAAATAAATTATGTACAATCCTAACCACTTATCTTATTTCAAAAATAACCTTACAATATTTAAAAGATTTAACTGTAAGACTGCTTTTGCTCTTTAAAACTGAATTCAGGGAGATTTTTACCCTTGAAATTAGTTTAGGCACCAAATCATCATAAACTTTAAAGTTCAAGGACCTACTGTAAATATGTATAAATGTTTTAAAATATGATCTTTATTTATTATTATGGAATTTCTCTGTGCGCCTTAATTTTTTGAACTACCGATTTTTACGTCTCTATGCGCCTTGATTTTCTGAACTACCGATAGTTCATGTAAAAATAGAGATTTGACTCCACTTTCAGTGGCTGGTATATCATAGAATCTTGCACGCACCGCATTATAGAAAAATTTCAGTATCATACATCTCAAATGTCTCTGCAACTTTTCGGTTTTGTTTATTCTAATTCCATGTTATTATCTTTTAACCCCTCTTTATTTTGCATTTTTTCGTTATCCCTAAGTTGTCACCATTAACAAACAAGCAGCCTATTTTGATTGTGACTGAGGCTTTAGTATTATGATGTCTGATAATAAGAAATATATTACACTTTTTTTTTTTCTGAATATTTCAGTTTGGGTTAATATTTGGGTATAACATAATTTCCAATGTCTCATAAAGTATGTCACATATACCCACTTATTCACTTCTTTAGAGCTCATTTGGAGCTTTTGCTCTGACTCCAATCTACCTTGCGAGCTTTTTGACACAAGAACTGTACTAGATCAATCTTTATATATGTGATCTTTCATGAATTTTGATCCACCTTGGTGTGTTTCCACCATGAATCTCTTTCTGAGTCCGTTATTGATAAAATACAAAAAAAAAAAAAAAAAAAAAAAAAAAAAAAAAAAAAACATTCTTAGAAAATTGGAGTCGATTTTCACTGTAGTGAGTGATACAATTTTTTTTCCCTTGCTTATTTTTTAAAATATACAACTTTTAACAATGATTAGCGTGTCGTTTTAATAATAATGTTGATCATTGCTGAAAATAACTAAATTTATAGATTTAAAAACTATGTATGGTCGTCACTAAAAGTTTACTCGGCAATATAAGGGCGTCAAAATCCATCAGCTCCAGGATTTCTACATTTTTAACGATCGCATGAAAAAAGTTTTTCTTTAACAAAAGCATTTGGGTTGACGCTTGTACTATGTTCTGTTTTTAATCAAGTTTCAACGACTTACTTTGAGTTTGTCATTGAATGTAACTTCCCCTGAGGATTAAAAGAGTTGATGTTGATACACTTTTTCTTTCTTCTTCTTTTTTTTCTTTTTTTTTATTTTTTTATTTTTTTAAGTAGGAGTTGAAGGGCATAAACACAGAGCGATGTTGAAGATTGAAAATATTAATGGCTATATGATGAATTTAGCAGCGGCTGATTACTTCATGCTTTATTGTATCGTGTTTTTAGTTCGAGTTTTGAGTATGGATATATAACTTTATCGTCTTTTTATGTTTTTTGAAGCTTGTGTTTGTTTATATACTAGTTTGACGACACCAACCTCAACGAACTGGATACGAGTACCTTATAAACGACACCAACCTCAACGAACGGCATGGACAGACAAAAGGACAATAAACTGGAGATGCAAAAACCGGTGTAAAACGACATTGACTTACAAGGACAAAACAAAGCATTAAACTAAAAAATGACTTGACCAGGAATAACTAAACTTGCGAAATTACATTAACTGGTGCAATTACTGAAACTATAGGACGATACTTCCTAGTAATCTTCAAAAATACGTCTAAAAAGTAAAAAGGATATATAAAACATATATAAACAAGCTTTAATCCACGGAAGATATAGATTGCCTTTAAATATAAATTGATTAACTATATATATATATATATATATGTGTGTGTGTTTTAATTCCCTATCGATAAAGAAATTCCTTTCCAAGTTGGACTCGGAATTTTATAGGAAGCAGAGTTAGGACAGAAGTCGGAAATAGTACTATTTAAGTGCCTACTGCTCATCACATGCGATCACAAAAATAATCACATGCGATCACAAAAATAAGTGATATAGCTAGCTGAAAGATCAAGATAAGAAAAAAGGAAGAAGAAGAAGCTCAAGTTTTCTACGCAATTCATGGAGCAAGGTATATTTAACATATTCATGATTTACATGATCTTTTAGTAAACTTGGTCCTCAAAATTATTGTCGTTGTTTAATATATTCATTGTTTAATTTGGGAAGATAAATAACCTTTAATCTATTTCGACTTCAATACATGGTAACTATTCGATAAATCACTAAACAGGGATTCTTTATAGCATTAAATTAGTACGTAAATCGCTTTTTTATAAAAGTTTATGGTTATTCCTTTTCTTTTTCTTTGTCATATATTCATGATTTACTGAGGAGTTTTTTTTTTTCTTTTTTTTCTTTTTTTAGATTGGGCAAGCCTCCCAAAACATCTTTTAGACTTAACTTTGGGGAAGTTGGGGTCATTTACAGACTATATACAATTTGGAGCAGTTTGTATTCGTTGGCATTCCATACTGATAGATAATCCAAATAAACAAAACGAATTAATGCGGCACCATCAAGTTCCAGTGCTTTTATTTCCTGGAAAAGAAGAAGATACATGGAGCATCTACAACATCACAAACAACAAATTCTTAGAGTTGAAGTTATCTTTATCATATAAGAGACGTTTCAGTGGCTCTTCAGAAGGATGGTTAGTAATTGGAAATAAGGATCATACTGTGACGCTTCACAAACCTGATTTTATAGATTATAAAGTAGAAAATAGTCAATTAGCAAATTATGAAAGTATCGACCTCCCATGTTTATTTGATCCCCCCGACGAAGAAGACGATTTGGATCCAGAAATTCTTGAATATTTTGGTGAAGAAGCTTATGATTATCGCATTGCCAAGGCTTTAATTACAGCCGATCCGCTAATAAATCCTGACAACTGCACCATTTTTATGATATTCGGCGGATATAATGAAATAGCATTTCGTAGATATAAGAAAGATACCGAATGGGTTAGAATTGCAGATAGGCACTACGATGACATTATCCATTACAAGAACAACTTTTATGCTGTGGACTATTCTGGTAGGCTTGTGTCTTTCAATATTGATGACCCTTCCACTATAAAGTTGGTTACACCCAAAATTTTGAATCTAACATCGGTTGCACATGTTAAGAGATATCTTGTTGAATCATGTACTGGAGAGCTCTTGCAAGTTGAAAGATTTGTTAGAATGGACGAGGATTTAAAACGTTGGACAACAATATTCAAAGTTTACGGATTAAATATGGATTTTGATCATGAAGGAATTAGGTGGATTGAGACAAAAAGCCTAGGTGGTGCCGCTTTGTTCGTAGGGGACAATTCTAGTATATCTGTGTTAGCTTCTGGTGGGTTTCAATGGAATTGTCAACCAAATTGCATCTATTTCACGCATGATGATGTTAGTATTAATGCTAGTAAGGGTTCTGATATGGGCATTTACAACGTGGAGACTGGAAGTTTCGAGTTACACTTTGCTATGGACCCAACTACTTTTTCTAGGATATTTGATCGACCTCCAATTTGGGTTGTTCCCATACCCAACAAATATTAGTTTTTTGTTTTTGTATTTTTTTTTTCTCTTTCAACATTATTTTTTACGTTTTCATTATTATGTTCTGCAATGAAAGGCTTCAAATTTATATATTCAACTTTTTTTCATACATGTTTTTTTTTTTTATTTTTTTTTTATTTTTGGAAGTGCAATTACCATTATTAATTGGCGTTAGACAAGACAGTAATAAACTTCGCGAAAAGATCTGAGATCTCGTGATCCTTGCCAACATGATCATAATCCAATAGATGCTGACAAACATTGTACACACCAGAATTACAACATCCATCAATTCTTCGTAAATATTTTTCCATTGAAATATGAATAGAAAAGAGTTACATAACATTTTTTTTTGAAAATATTTATAGTAGATAACATATTTTAAAATATTTATGATATATAATATATTTACCTCGAATGATTAATTTACGAAGCATATTTATAAAAATTTAACTTTATAAAAAGTTAATAGCTCTAAATGTCTCTGAACTTTTAAATTTGTGACATTTGGTTGCTAAATAAATTTTTTAAGAGATAAAATCTTCATGAACTAAGTTTTAAAGAGCAACAATTGTCCTAGCCATTAAATCTTTGACAATGTCATGTGATACGTTCATGGCTTTTTAAAAATTCTTAGAAAATTGGAGTCGATTTTCACTATAGTGAGTGATACAATTTTTTTTCTTGTTGATTCCTTGAAATACATAACTTTTAACGATGAGTAGCGTGTCGTTTTAATAATAATTTTGATTATTGCTGAAAATAACTAAATTTATAGATTTAAAAACGATGTATGGTCGTCACTAAAAGTTTAACGATCAGCTCCAGGATTTCTAAATTTTTAACGATCACATGAAAAAAGTTTTTCTTTAACAAAAAAGCCTTCAACGATTACCCAAATTGTCGCTGACGCTTGTACTATGTTCTGTTTTTAATCATGAAGTTTCAACAACTTAATTTGAGGTTGTCATTGAATGTAACTTTTCCGGAGTATTAAAAGAGTTGATATGATGGCTATAGGAGTTGAAAGGCATAAACACAGAGCGATGTTGAAG
The DNA here is from genome assembly GCF_000414095.1 of Morus notabilis. Classification (NCBI taxonomy): domain Eukaryota; kingdom Viridiplantae; phylum Streptophyta; class Magnoliopsida; order Rosales; family Moraceae; genus Morus; species Morus notabilis. The sequence continues at coordinate 136,249 of NW_010357106.1, forward strand.
ATTGAAAATATTAATGGCTATATGATGAATTTAGCAGCGGCTGATTACTTCTTGCTTTAATGTATCGTGTTTTTAGTTCGGGTTTTGAGTTTGGGTATATAACTTTATCGTCTTTTTAAGTATTTTGAAGCTTGTGTTTGTTGATGTACTAGTTTGACGCCCCCTACTTCACACATGAGAATACTGTGAGAATTTGTATGTTTGTTTTAGTTATTTTGGAGCACTAAGCTTCAATTTTGATTTTTTTCTTTTATTTTACAATAAGAAAAGTTGTGAAAATTACAATTTTGCACTTCAAATAACAGTTTTTCTTTTTTCTTTTTTTTTTCTAAGAAAGTAACAAAAACTATGTCCAACTAAACGAATGATGGTCAGACTTTTGAAACAAAACAGGAAAAAATAAATTAGATGTAAAATGATAAAACATTATATTTAAATTATTAGACCTAATTTTACGTCGGGTGTCTCGTATAGTGTTAGAACACTATCTAGAACACTGGTTGATTAATTGAGTTCTGGATTAATTATGTTCAGTTTATAGAGCAGAATAAAGTACATAGATAAAAAGAACACGCATGCATTATAGTATTACAGTTCGGTGCGCACACCTACATATGTGGGGCTACGTCCAGACAGTAAGCAGTTTACTATGTTTTAGAAATTACAGACACTGATGGACTTATTGACACATGACTCCCTCCTAGACAATGACAACATTGTGATGAATCTCCACAGTGATACTATTTAGCGTGCACCACACGTCTTTTATTCACTCGGCGAACTTCCTACCACCGACAGAGCTTTCTCCTGGAAGCAACAAGCCTCTTTCCCGAAAGGCGTAATGATTAACACTCGAAGGCTCTCAAAAGCGCACACGTCTCTCTGAATATTTCTCTATAAAAGCTCTCAAACTCACAGACTTTTTCTCTCGATATTTTCTCTATGAAATATGTACACTTCGTGAGTAGAATGAGACTTTTAAATAGAACAACTAAGGCCTCTCAAAATCTTCTCAAACTCCACGATTCTCTCTCAACAATATTCTGCACTTTTATCTCTTTGATGAAGCTGCATAATATCTTCACCTAATCTCCTTTCAAAGTAACTCCACAAGAAAATCTCTCTAGAAAATCTTCCACGATTTTCTCTCAAGATTAAATCTCCCCTATTTTCTCATTTTTATTAGTTGGCAATTTATTGGCAACTTGTTGTAAAAATTCAAAAACAGGTCTCAAGTTGAAGACTCGGAGAGGTTGATGCAGAATCAGATTGGAGCAGATTTAGAAGATCTCGATTGTGAGGGATAAGGATCAAAAAGATTGTGTGGAGATTTTGAACTAGATTTTTATTTGAAGTTGTGGCGAGATTCAATATGGACTAGGTGCAAATTTTGTGTGATATGAATCAAATTTCGTGGAGATTGTGCGCTATTGTTTATCTGGTTTTGAAAAGCTCTAATGTAGAGGATAAAGTTTCCAGAATGTGGCTGAATTCGAATTTGAATGAGAAAGATATTTTGAGTGGCGACCAAGTCAATTTGGATTTAAAATTGCAATGCATAATCCAAATATGTTTTGGAGGACAATTAAATTTCAAATTCTGTAGGTTGTAAACCGCGGAAGATCAAGTGTTTCAGATTTGGAGATTTTGCTGCATAATCCGAATTTGAATTTGAGAAGATATTTTTATGGAAGATCGGATTTGAAAATTTACTAAATCCGAATTTATCAATGAGTGGCAAATTTGAATTCGAAGATTTAAAAAGAGAATGTGCTTGTGGAGTTTGTTTGATAAAGCGCGTGGAGATTTTTTAGAGATGATTTGAAGATGTGAATTTGAATTCAAATAGGAGATTTGAATTTGGTGAATGCCAACATGAAGATAATGTGGACATGGAGATAATTTGAAATAGAATTGGATTGTGCCAATTTGAAGAAAAGGAATAAAAGTTCTATAAATAGAACTCAAGATTTTTCACTCTGTGGGTTTCCTGGGTTTCGCGCATAATGTTTTGAGAAGTTCCATTATCATTTTTCGGGAGAAGAAGTAGTAGTCTTCGGGAGAAGACATTTGCAGTGTTGAAGACAATTCAACTGTTTATCGTTGTTGGGAAGAAGAATTTGAAACTTTTGGGAGAGAGTGACCTGCCAGACAAAAGGATTTCACCGTGCAATTTTAAAGACAAGTGGTGCTCGCCGAATCATGCCATCCAGTTGATTCTACATGGCAGCGACAAATTAAAAGAGAGTCTTTATTTGTATAAGTCCGATTGGTATTTGTAATCATTGAGAATTATTGGATGATTCAATGTCTGGGCGTGGCCCTGTGGATGTTGGTGGTTGCTGAACTATTTTTCCAATTTATTTTCCTGCTCGATTAATTGAACATTGCTGAATCTAAAAATTAATTAATCACCAGCACGTGAAAATACACAAATCTAACCGAAATAAATTATATGAAGAAAATTTCCTAAATATCCCTTATATTATTTTGAAATTTCTCATCTTTCCTCGTACTATAGTTTGATAGAACTATCTCACATGTATTATAAAGTATGGATATATAAGTTCATGTCCCTTTATGAATTTTGAAGCTTGTGCTTGTTTATATATATCAGGCGACAGCGTTGAAGAAGCTTTTGAAGCGACTCAATGCCCCAAGCATTGGATGCTTGACAAACTTGGTGGTGCTTTTGTAACTTTGACGGCCGAACTTTTTGTTTGGTAAATGATCTTGTTTTTTCTCCCTGGTGTTTGATCAATAATATATATACCATAATGTGGTTTTAATAGTTACTTCAATATTTATCCATCAATAAGTATTATTGTTCTAGCCGTAAGATAATAATTTGACGTTTATAATAAATTATATGATTGACCAATAAAAATTATGACAATTAACGAGACTAAATTCTTATCACGACACGCTATCAGATTTCTACATTTAGTAGTAATCAGAGATGGAAACATAACAATTGAAAACTCGTCTATATATATCCATAATTTAACACTAATAGACTAGTAAATTGTTTATTAAAATTACTTAGTCATTCGTTAGTATTGATTAATGAGTGATGAATCATTAAGTTAATGAGTAATAAACTACAAATCAATTTATCATAGATTAACCATATTTTGAAAATGACTATTTTCCTAATTTCACAATACTTGGATCATTTGCTAAAAAAACACTAAGAAAGCTATCATTTTTGTACATATTCAGACTGATTTATTATTATTATTATTATTATTATTATTATTATTATTTAACACAGCGAGACTTTGCATTCAGGAATTGTCCATATATATGATCAGTATGGATGACGATTTTCAATTTGGTACTAAATATAATATGGTGCAAGTTCACTGTGCGTGTTCATTATCAAATGTTTAAGTTAAAAAACGATTAAGTTTGGTCTTTTTGCATTTAATAATCCTCTAAAACATACTATAGTAGACCACCTTTCGTCCAATGAAAATCCAATTTACTTTCTCATATGGGGAATACAAGTCAAAATATAGGCCTAGTAGAGGATTGCTGTCTGATTTTCACCTGCATTAATCAAGGTTCTCGTAGTTAAAATTCAAATTGATCAATCTTATGATCGGAATATGCAAGGTGTTAAGCAGAGCGTACGTTGGTTAACACAAAAGTATTACATGATATCATCTCATATAAACAAGATTTAATCCACGGAAGATATAGATTGCCTTTAAATATTGTGATGTTTAATTCCCCCACCATAAAATGCTTCCTTGAAACTACCATTCAGACAAATGTATGATTAATGTATTAAAAGTCCATTACTAGGATATATATGTGTGTGCGTCTACAGATTAGATTCTTTTACTCTTATTTAGTGGAATTGACCTTGTTTTGATCTCAAATTCATAGAAAAATTGTTACTTGCTCAAACAGCTCTTGAATAGCATCTGATGGATTGCAATATTTTTGGGTTTATTTATGTGGATGCCCCAAAACTCTCGATTTTGGCAAATCAATATCTAAATTGAAAATCTTAGCAATTGACCACTCAAATTTCAAAATCCTTTATACATCCAATAAAAATGAGGTTAAATTTTTCTTTTATGGTTTTCTTATATGTGACTATCATGTGACCTTTTATTGAGGGCAGCCTAGCTCTTTTTTGCTCGAATTGGACCCCATATATTATATGAAAAACTCGCTCCCTCTAGTGATAAATCCAGGATAACCAGCACTGCAAGCGAGCGACTTTTGTTCATATAGAATCCAACTTCAGCAAAAAAGACCTAAACCAACTTTAATTGTGGGTCACGTGGGAGTTACATGCAAGAAAAAAATTAAACTCATTCTTTATTGGATCTACCATGCAATGAAATTTGAAATTTGATACGAGTACCTTATAAACGACACCAACCTCAACGAACGACATGAACAGACAAAAGGACAATAAACTGGAGATGCAAAAACCGGTGTAAAACGGCATTGACTTACAAGGACAAAACAAAGCATTAAACTAAAAAATGACTTGACCAGGAATAATTAAACTTGCGAAATTACATTAACTGGTGCAATTACCGAAACTATAGGACGATACTTCCTAGTAATCTTCAAAAATACGTCTAAAAAGTAAAAAGGATATATAAAACATATATAAACAAGCTTTAATCCACGGAAGATATAGATTGCCTTTAAATATAAATTGATTAACTATATATATATATATATATATATGTGTGTGTTTTAATTCCCTATCGATAAAGAAATTCCTTTCCAAGTTGGACTCGGAATTTTATAGGAAGCAGAGTTAGGACAGAAGTCGGAAATAGTACTATTTAAGTGCCTACTGCTCATCACATGCGATCACAAAAATAATCACATGCGATCACAAAAATAAGTGATATAGCTAGCTGAAAGATCAAGATAAGAAAAAAGGAAGAAGAAGAAGCTCAAGTTTTCTACGCAATTCATGGAGCAAGGTATATTTAACATATTCATGATTTACATGATCTTTTAGTAAACTTGGTCCTCAAAATTATTGTCGTTGTTTAATATATTCATTGTTTAATTTGGGAAGATAAATAACCTTTAATCTATTTCGACTTCAATACATGGTAACTATTCGATAAATCACTAAACAGGGATTCTTTATAGCATTAAATTAGTACGTAAATCGCTTTTTTATAAAAGTTTATGGTTATTCCTTTTCTTTTTCTTTGTCATATATTCATGATTTACTGAGGAGTTTTTTTTTTTCTTTTTTTTCTTTTTTTAGATTGGGCAAGCCTCCCAAAACATCTTTTAGACTTAACTTTGGGGAAGTTGGGGTCATTTACAGACTATATACAATTTGGAGCAGTTTGTATTCGTTGGCATTCCATACTGATAGATAATCCAAATAAACAAAACGAATTAATGCGGCACCATCAAGTTCCAGTGCTTTTATTTCCTGGAAAAGAAGAAGATACATGGAGCATCTACAACATCACAAACAACAAATTCTTAGAGTTGAAGTTATCTTTATCATATAAGAGACGTTTCAGTGGCTCTTCAGAAGGATGGTTAGTAATTGGAAATAAGGATCATACTGTGACGCTTCACAAACCTGATTTTATAGATTATAAAGTAGAAAATAGTCAATTAGCAAATTATGAAAGTATCGACCTCCCATGTTTATTTGATCCCCCGGACGAAGAAGACGATTTGGATCCAGAAATTCTTGAATATTTTGGTGAAGAAGCTTATGATTATCGCATTGCCAAGGCTTTAATTACAGCCGATCCGCTAATAAATCCTGACAACTGCACCATTTTTATGATATTCGGCGGATATAATGAAATAGCATTTCGTAGATATAAGAAAGATACCGAATGGGTTAGAATTGCAGATAGGCACTACGATGACATTATCCATTACAAGAACAACTTTTATGCTGTGGACTATTCTGGTAGGCTTGTGTCTTTCAATATTGATGACCCTTCCACTATAAAGTTGGTTACACCCAAAATTTTGAATCTAACATCGGTTGCACATGTTAAGAGATATCTTGTTGAATCATGTACTGGAGAGCTCTTGCAAGTTGAAAGATTTGTTAGAATGGACGAGGATTTAAAACGTTGGACAACAATATTCAAAGTTTACGGATTAAATATGGATTTTGATCATGAAGGAATTAGGTGGATTGAGACAAAAAGCCTAGGTGGTGCCGCTTTGTTCGTAGGGGACAATTCTAGTATATCTGTGTTAGCTTCTGGTGGGTTTCAATGGAATTGTCAACCAAATTGCATCTATTTCACGCATGATGATGTTAGTATTAATGCTAGTAAGGGTTCTGATATGGGCATTTACAACGTGGAGACTGGAAGTTTCGAGTTACACTTTGCTATGGACCCAACTACTTTTTCTAGGATATTTGATCGACCTCCAATTTGGGTTGTTCCCATACCCAACAAATATTAGTTTTTTGTTTTTGTATTTTTTTTTTCTCTTTCAACATTATTTTTTACGTTTTCATTATTATGTTCTGCAATGAAAGGCTTCAAATTTATATATTCAACTTTTTTTCATACATGTTTTTTTTTTTTATTTTTTTTTTATTTTTGGAAGTGCAATTACCATTATTAATTGGCGTTAGACAAGACAGTAATAAACTTCGCGAAAAGATCTGAGATCTCGTGATCCTTGCCAACATGATCATAATCCAATAGATGCTGACAAACATTGTACACACCAGAATTACAACATCCATCAATTCTTCGTAAATATTTTTCCATTGAAATATGAATAGAAAAGAGTTACATAACATTTTTTTTTGAAAATATTTATAGTAGATAACATATTTTAAAATATTTATGATATATAATATATTTACCTCGAATGATTAATTTACGAAGCATATTTATAAAAATTTAACTTTATAAAAAGTTAATAGCTCTAAATGTCTCTGAACTTTTAAATTTGTGACATTTGGTTGCTAAATAAATTTTTTAAGAGATAAAATCTTCATGAACTAAGTTTTAAAGAGCAACAATTGTCCTAGCCATTAAATCTTTGACAATGTCATGTGATACGTTCATGGCTTTTTAAAACGAAATTATAAAAATATCCTCACAATATATAAAAGAAGAAACAAATATAAAACTTCAGTAGGTTAGCAAAAAAATAAATAAATAAATTATGTACAATCCTAACCACTTATCTTATTTCAAAAATAACCTTACAATATTTAAAAGATTTAACTGTAAGACTGCTTTTGCTCTTTAAAACTGAATTCAGGGAGATTTTTACCCTTGAAATTAGTTTAGGCACCAAATCATCATAAACTTTAAAGTTCAAGGACCTACTGTAAATATGTATAAATGTTTTAAAATATGATCTTTATTTATTATTATGGAATTTCTCTGTGCGCCTTAATTTTTTGAACTACCGATTTTTACGTCTCTATGCGCCTTGATTTTCTGAACTACCGATAGTTCATGTAAAAATAGAGATTTGACTCCACTTTCAGTGGCTGGTATATCATAGAATCTTGCACCGCACCGCATTATAGCAAAATTTCAGTATCATACATCTCAAATGTCTCTGCAACTTTTCGGTTTTGTTTATTCTAATTCCATGTTATTATCTTTTAACCCCTCTTTATTTTGCATTTTTTCGTTATCCCTAAGTTGTCACCATTAACAAACAAGCAGCCTATTTTGATTGTGACTGAGGCTTTAGTATTATGATGTCTGATAATAAGAAATATATTACACTTTTTTTTTTTCTGAATATTTCAGTTTGGGTTAATATTTGGGTATAACATAATTTCCAATGTCTCATAAAGTATGTCACATATACCCACTTATTCACTTCTTTAGAGCTCATTTGGAGCTTTTGCTCTGACTCCAATCTACCTTGCGAGCTTTTTGACACAAGAACTGTACTAGATCAATCTTTATATATGTGATCTTTCATGAATTTTGATCCACCTTGGTGTGTTTCCACCATGAATCTCTTTCTGAGTCCGTTATTGATAAAATACAAAAAAAAAAAAAAAAAAAAAAAAAAAAAAAAAAAAAAATTTTAAAAAAAAGCGGGGGCAGCTCCAGGATTTCTACATTTTTAACGATCGCATGAAAAAAGTTTTTCTTTAACAAAAGCATTTGGGTTGACGCTTGTACTATGTTCTGTTTTTAATCAAGTTTCAACGACTTACTTTGAGTTTGTCATTGAATGTAACTTCCCCTGAGGATTAAAAGAGTTGATGTTGATACACTTTTTCTTTCTTCTTCTTTTTTTTCTTTTTTTTTATTTTTTTATTTTTTTAAGTAGGAGTTGAAGGGCATAAACACAGAGCGATGTTGAAGATTGAAAATATTAATGGCTATATGATGAATTTAGCAGCGGCTGATTACTTCATGCTTTATTGTATCGTGTTTTTAGTTCGAGTTTTGAGTATGGATATATAACTTTATCGTCTTTTTATGTTTTTTGAAGCTTGTGTTTGTTTATATACTAGTTTGACGACACCAACCTCAACGAACTGGATACGAGTACCTTATAAACGACACCAACCTCAACGAACGGCATGGACAGACAAAAGGACAATAAACTGGAGATGCAAAAACCGGTGTAAAACGACATTGACTTACAAGGACAAAACAAAGCATTAAACTAAAAAATGACTTGACCAGGAATAACTAAACTTGCGAAATTACATTAACTGGTGCAATTACTGAAACTATAGGACGATACTTCCTAGTAATCTTCAAAAATACGTCTAAAAAGTAAAAAGGATATATAAAACATGATGAACGAAAAAAAAAACTGAGAATGGCATTAAATTTTAATGCCGTTTATGTAATATTGCAAAGCTAAAACAAAGATATATGTTGTTGTTATTGTGCACTTTTATAAGTAATTTATTATTGCACAATATCATTATTGTTACACACTTTTATTGCCGATTATATAATACTGCATGGCTAGAGAGATTAGGCACAAGATTACAGAGCTTTTGGTGCCTCCAAACGGTAAAAAGGGGAATCATCCACTTTCTGGCTACTCCCATCAATGCCACACACTTGGATGATGAATTTGACACCAATATTATCAGAATCAACTGCAAAGCTAGCAACATAAAAAGCCTCTACTAGTGCCACTCCGAGGAACTCCCTTGCTGCTGCTTGTCCTGGAACAACTTTCCCCGCTATTTTCTCCGCGTAAATATTGTACTTTGGAAACGCAGAACCATTACCATCTTTCAACTTCCAAGTGATCTTTACACTAACAGTCTTGGAACCCTTAGAACTCGCGTCCCATTCCGTGTAGTGACCCTCAACCAACCATGAACCAGCGGGTGGAAATTGCAGATTGTGTTCTGAAGTCTTGATAGAAATATGGCCAAGCACTGCATAGTACTCTGTAGAACTCCGATTAGAAGTTCTTTGGACAATACGAGACTCTGGCCTGTAGCATACGAAACCGATTTTTGTTAAGTTTTGTCCACTTATTTTGATACTTGCCTTGTGCACCACCCACCCCTGAGAAGTTCCAAGATGTTCAAGTTGGCGGGTTATAACCACTTCGTTAAATGTACTTGAGAAACGGTTCGCCTCCCTTGGTGCAAGAAGTACCGACTTTCGTTCTCCCGCCAGGGAATAGAACTCAAGACATAGGCCTAGTAGAGAATTGCTATCTGATTTTACCTGCATTTAATCAGGTTCTCTCATTTGAATTGATCAAAGTAGTAAAGAACATATTGGAAGGTACAAGTATAACCATCTATTATCAGATTGCCTAATATTGCCTGCTGGTGCATGAAATATCATTCAAGTTTCTACACAGCCTATTTAGAATTAGTCTTGTTAGATTCCAATAATGTTTTCTTCTCCTTGTTTGATAAGAAGGCACTATCAATAAAAAATTTTAATTAACAGAAGAAATAGCTCACCGAATATGTCAAGTGGAGAGGAGAGTCCTGCAAATGAAGCTCTCCCGAAAAGAGGTTATTTCTGAATTCAGAATCTTCTTCAAGATTTCCTTTAAACGTGATGCTACTTCCCCCACCATAAGAAGGTTCCTTGAAACTATCATTTCAACAAATGTATACTCACCATCTTAAACTTAGTTACTGGAAAGAAAGAGAGCAGGAAAAATATAGAGAAATAAACAACTTAAGGTACTTTGGTGATACTATGTGAGTCTATGACTAGAGTGAATGAGCTAGCCTGTATAGAATGAGAAGTACTTGTACACTCGAACAGTACCATATGAGTTCATAAAACTTTTTCAATGGTGTTTAAACCGAGAACTACAAGAAATGTGGAACGCCTTTCTGACTGTCCACAACACAGATATGCAAGCAGTGGTGTTGATCACAACAGAATGAGTTTCATATCTAAATTTAACCTATCTCTTTGGGACATAAACTAGAGAACTTTGTATGATCTAGTGAAGGACGTTTGTAGCGAGGTTCATAATTTGACGAAAGCATTGAAACTTACTCGACCAGCACTTGAATAGCATCTGCAGGTTTGAACTCCAGATGCGGCTGCAAATAAATGCAATGAGTTAGAAAGAAACTTTGTAGCAAGTGCAATATCAATAAAGCTCGTTTGATTTACGGAACTCAAGCTTCTAGCGATAAATCAAAAAAAAAAAAAAAAGAAAGAAAAACAGAACTGGAGCAACTGTGCAGCATAAGGAGGTGGACATTAAACGGCATGAACTGAAAAAAGAACAGTAATCTGAAAAATTACAACTGAAAAAACTATATGAACCTTGAAACCGAAAACAATTAATAAAAGAAAGAATAAAGAAAGCGTATTGCTATAAAACCTGAAAGCCTTGACAAGAAATGTTGTTCCAAGGAGTATCTAGAACTTGCTCTCCATCGACAGAAAAATGGTAACCATGGCCCTGAACAATAGTAATAAAAGAGATTTTTAGCACTAAAGTAGGTAGTATAGTAATCTCACCAACACTCACTTCTCTTATTCTCCAGTGTCTGGCTTGAGTCATCACAATTTAAAAATTAAGAACAAAAGTTTGAAAAAATAGATTGAGACAAAACAGATTAAACTCATTTCTTAGAACATGATTTTCCTAGATCAATCCCTGAATAATCACTACTGAATTTTGGCAGGAATCAATTTACGTTATGACTATCTAAGCCTCAAAAGGGAATTCCAAAAGAACTCGGAGTGTTTTTCTTAAAAGTAGTTGAAACCTGATCAAAGTTTGAAGAGAATGGTAGTGTTTTAGGATAATGCTGAGCAACTCCCCAAGATTTCTCCACAAGGGACCACCAACTGAAAGACCCAAATTATATGTCAAGAAAACTGATTCAACTTGTTAGGAAATAGATCATCAAACCAACCGAATGAATGAATGATTAAGAAAATTCCATCCTTGATCATGCCATGAGAAACAGCGATTCAAGAAATGAAGAATTTGGAAATTCTAGGAGAGTGGATCGGATATATTGGTCCAAAATAACCAAACTTGAAGTCTTGCAGAAAGGGCATTACTGAGTTTTAGCAGTCTGATAATCTGGTGGTTGTTTAGACTCATAGACCCATCCAGGCGCGAACAAGGCAGCTGAAACATCGTCCTTTTTCAGCACATCAAGTGCAACGTTTGTCTGTTATGCATAGAGCCATCAGAAAGCGAAAAGATCATTCAGTCATTTTGACAATGCATAAAGACAAAGTAGTTAATTACAAATCAACTAAGTACAAAAGAGGACATGTCATATTTATTCTACTAATTATGATATATGTTATGATTAAGAAACCTGATTAGAATATATCATGAATCAAAGTATATTAAGCTGTTTCAAATCAATGAAGCTACAAAATACATAATGGCACATACATTCCATTGTCCACCGCCGAAAGTGCCCCTTCCAAAGACATCAATGCCCATGTAGACATCATACTTTCTATCCCCAGCAGCTGCAGCTGAGAGGCTGGGATAGCTTTCCTGTATTGAAATATCGGTGAAGCAATATACGTAATGAAGCAGACATACATTAAGATCCTACAAAGGAAAAAAAGGAGATAACAATACCTTCCACGTATAGTTTACAAAAATACCATCACAAACATCAAAGAAGGGTTTGTTTTTTTCATTCAGCTGATCTTGCCAGTTGAGATTACCATCAATTGTGATACTGTCGTACCTGCAGAACCACGGTGATCATATGTATAAGTTTTTGTTTGTGCCCCAAAAAACATGATAGGTTAATATCAACAATCTTATTCTCACCATATAACTAAGGAGCCCGGAATTGAGGAATGCATTTTCTGGGTTAAATGGCTGACAAATTCTTTTAGATTAGGAATTTTGCTCGCGCCCAATGAGACCTCCATATTGAGCTGCATATAATATATTCATTTGTAAACTATGAAAATGCAGGACAATATACTGGATTTCCAATAACCACAGAACCAAAGAGAACACTGAAATAGTTAGGGAATTCTACGGTAGTATATGAAAAAAAAAATCATACTCGCACTTAATTTGTTCGAATTATTAAATATTTGTTAGATTAAATCAGATTTTTATAGTATGTGATTATGATGATTCAAAGGCAGCCCTTTTAAGCTTAGGAAAAAGATAGTTAAAAGATACAAAACTTCAATTTGGCAAAAAAAAGAATGATAAATTGACAAGCAAGCACGCAGAAATTTGTGATTTTATTTACCAGCCATCCGTCAAAGCCCAAAGCAACAGCAAGTTCTGCCAAGCGCTCAGCATACATTTGAGATGATTCTTTTGTTGAGAGCAACTTGTTGGCAATAACTCTACCCTCGTCCCATTCAGTGATGAAAGTCCCCAATACCTTAGATGGCCAAAAAAAAAAAAAAAAAAGAAAGACAATATCTTTTGACAATCACATACGTAATCAAACGTTACATAGTATATAACTATAACTATATAGACAAAAAAGTGTCACAATCCCTAGTGAACACAAATGCAACATAATATCAAACCCACATCGAAACAAGAAGGAGAGAAACCATACAGAGACATTAACTTGTCGTAATGGGCCCACATTTTATTAGCGTTAGTGCATTAGCTACTTCTGATGGCATTAAAAGGTTTAATATGGCATTTTTAACATTGCGCTTTCAACGAACACAACTCTCTTATTAAGCTGAGTTAAAAGCACATCCCACCACTTGCCGTAGGCCTACAAAAACGTGTGGTGGGCATCATTGAAACCATCATTGTAATGGTATCAATTCTTTCTTAAACAAAAAGTAACACACCAAAACTGGTTTTGTTGTAAAGTAGAACATAATGGTAAAACTGGTTCTTTTTGTAAAGTAGAACATAAATAAGCATTTTCCATTAAAATAAAAAAATAAAAATAAAATAAAAAACCCACACGCACACAGAGAACAGTTCAACGCCATTGGTCTAATCAAATCAGCCCAGATCATAGATCTTAAATTTCTCTGAAAGCACGTTAGGAGATAGTTTCTGGACACCCATTGAGCGAAAAAGAAACTTCCTAAAAAAAAAAAAATTGGTTTACCTTCATGTAAAGCACACACATGTGTAAAGCAGAACATTAATGGCATTTTCCAGTTTTCTTCATCCAAAGTTGCACAAACCAAAACATAGACCAGTTCAAGTCCAAAGTCAACGCCAGGTCCAATTAAGTCACTCAGATCAGAGATCTTGAAAATTTGTGTGGAAACACATTTGGAAGTAATTTCTAGACACCCAATAAGCGAAAAAACAGGCTTAAAAAGGCTCAAAAATTGAGTTTACCTTAACACCGTGCAGATGAGCCGTGTTAGTCCAACAAGGAGGAGGGAGAGCAACGAGATTATGAGAGAAGTAAACAAAAACGTCCATCAGATACCAATGCGACAAATCAAACGCCTCGGGATTGGTCCCACCCTGGACCCACTTATCATCTCCATACCCACCAGCCATATCATGGCAGACAAGCAGCCTAGGCCTATTGGGCAACGTCCCAGATTGAAGAGGAACAGAAGCTCTGTTAAATGGGTAGTGAAAGGACTCAAAGTAGGACCTTGATTCGAGCTCCTCCAGGGTTTTGATCGGGTAAGATATGGGAACGGACGGTTTAGTTGGATCAAATGTTGTGGAATCGGAAGCAGAGGATTGAAGCTCTGGTTCTGGGCCGATTTTGGACATTTTGGCGAAGAGGAAACGAAAGAAGTTGCAGAGTTTTTGGTGAATGAGTTTGAGAAGGTTTTGGAGAGACACCAAGGTTTGACGGTTTATGTAAGAACGAACTAGAGGAAGTAACATGGGAAAGGAGAAGAAGCAACCACGAAATAAAATGCAATGAAGAATCTGTTTAATAGTTGTTTGTTTTCAATGGAGATAAAAGAACTACAATACATAAAAGCCTCAAAAGTTGAGACTTGAGGCTCCGTGGTTTCGTCCCCATGTGGTCGAAACGTTTATAATGTGAGGGGGTCGGGACGAAAAGTTTGGTCCCCGCTTTTTTTTTTTTGGCCCCCTTTTCTTTTCTATTTGCTTTTAGGTCCTCTTGGTTTTTTATTTGCTTATTTTAATTTTAATTTTTTAATTTTTATTTTTCCTCCCACCCTTAATTAATCTTATTATTATTATAGTCCTTATGTTTTATTTTATTTTATTTTATTATCATTTTAGTTTCTTTTAAATCCTTTTTTCTCGTCTTTTTTTGTTCTTTTTGCTTCCCTTTCTTTCATTTTTTTGTCCCCTTCCTTATTTACTTACTTTTTTAGTCTTTTATTTTTATTTTACATCTTCTCTTACTTAATCTTATCATTTTAGTCCCTCATTTTTGTCTTTTTTTGTTTTTATTTTTCTTGTTTCTATAGCTTTTATTTGTTTTTGGACGATACAAGGATGGAACCTACAAAATTACCCTCACGTGCATCATACACGACCTCAACTAGTATCTATGGCCTCGTTCTCTTCACAGGTTAGAGTTTTCAATTCGAGCTGAGATGTGACATTTTCATAAAGTTTTTTACTATAGCAAAAAAACTTAGATGTGACATTTTCTGAGAGCTTTTTACTATAGAAACCTAGAACTGAAAACTCGAATCGGTTAAATGAACGATGCCAATGGACTACCTTTTGCCCCTGATTATGTTAATATTGACTATTGGGAATATGTCTCCTTTCATGTTTTCTTTCGGGCTGTTTAGAATGTATATTTAAATTATTATTCTTGATTCTGAAATTTTAAATTTAAATTTTTTATGAGAAAAAATACTGTAAGAGAATTATGTCTTTCACAAAGATTTTGACAAGTGAAAATTTATTTGACATCATATTTTAATTGACATAGAGAAATATGAAAAAAAAAAATCACAAATAAAAGAACATAAGAGTTGATTTATTGTGATCGTTGAGATCTAATTTAATCACATGCACCCTTATTTCTAGGACTACTCACACATAAATAAAAAAATTTAAACAATAGAGTTTAAATATAGTAAAATTTTAAAATATTAAAAGAATAACAAAATTTGATATTATTAAAATAATAACTGTTTTTATTACACCTAAACTTCTCACCAAGTTTCTTATGAATAGAAACTTGGCGAGAATTCTAATGTAACATCATTACAATAATCGTTATATCATTATTGCTATACTCATAATATTTTAAAAATTGTGTTCAATTTTAACTCAAGTTATGAAATTTTGTCATAGAGTATAATTCTTATTTTAAACACAAACAAAACTAATCGAAAAGGAATATAGAGATTAGAATTAGAGTCTTCTCCCTTGTCTCTATTTTACTCACCTAGATTGTATTTGCTTCTCTCATATATATCTTTTGTCTCTCTTATCAACCATAACATAAATGATACAAAAGCAAAGACACACCTTAAGTGAAGACAAGACTAGTTAATAAGATCCAAGCTTTTAGAAATTTCCATTAACAAAGATCAAAGTCTCAAATACAGATAAATCTCAACAGAATGACCATCAATTCGATATAGGGTGCGTTTGATAGTGCTTCTTTGAACTCAAAATCACTTCTATAGCAATCAGAAGCGGATAATGGTATTTGGTAAAAATTATAAAAAGTGATTTTTAAAGAACTTTTGAAGAATCTACAGTCAAAATGAGAAGCGGCCCAAAGGCAACTTTGACTTTTCAATTGTGCGAGAATCAGCATAGTACAATTAATGATTATCAACAAAGTTATTATAAATAATTATAATATATATTAATTAATAATTAATTAATAATTTCTGTTTTTGTCATTTTTTGAGGCCATTTTTTGCAAGCACGCTTAAAAAATGTAAGGAACATGTATGCAAAATTTTATAATTTGTTTACATCATTTTTATTTTATTTTATTTTTTAAAGATGAAAAATAAAGAAAATCATAAAAAATAGAATATTCATAAAAAAAATGGTGCTGCTTGTTGTATTAATTCTTAAAAATCGTATATTAATTTTAGAATGCAATTATTTATTACTATTAAGTTTTTAATTTTGTTAATAAAATAATAAATTATTTAGTAATTATTTATTTAGTTAAAGATTAATTACCAAAAATTAATTAGATAACATATTAACAATAAAACAAGTAATAATAGATTATTAAATAAATAATTAATAATTAATATATGAATCATATATTATGTTAATTAAAATCTATTGATTAGTAAATAGTTAGTAAATAAAAAATAAATAGCAATTAATCAATTAATAATTAATATTAAATTATAATTATCAATATATAATATATTAATCCATAATAATTAATGATTGATAATTAAGCATTAATCATTATAAAAAGAATAATTACCAATATTAATAAATTATGTATATAATAATTACTTTTCTTAATACACTAATTAATTGAGAATAATCTAATAAATATGAGTGCATTACTAATATAGTAATTACTTATAATTAATTACTAATTACTATTTTTAATTATTTAACATATTAATTTATTATATTTATGGTTTGATTACTAATATACTCATTAATGATAATTTATCTATTATTATTATATTATTAATATATTAATTTTTATTTGCTAAATAATTATCAATTATTAATTACTTTATATATTAATTTAATATTATTAATTACGGCTATCTTAACTACCCTCAACAATTTAACCTCATAATTTATCAAACGTCATTACATTGCTTTTGGAACTAACAACACTTGCATAATTACAGTTTACCAAATACTCAGCTATTTTTTGTAACAGCTACTTTTTTTCAGCACAACTAAAAGTAATTTTTCATAATCTACAGCACTATCAAACTGACTCATAGACTCAACCTTTCAGGGTTTAGGAAAAGCAACAAAACAATGAGTCACTATTGAGAACGCCAACCAAACAACACTAAATAAAAGAATGATCAAAACAACTGTCAAGATAGTGTCACTTTTTTAAATAAGCTAGACTGTGCTAATGACGAGAGGTGAAAGTTCATACTACTCAATCCGGTCTGAAATTTTATAAAGTATTTTTTAAAATGAGAAAAAAAGACAAATACTATTTAAAAGTGTACGTGTTAAGATTTATGCCTGTTATTCTTAATTAATAACCTTTTTAGTTAAATAATTATATTATCAAAAGGTTATTAATTAAGAATGTGAGTAAAAATTCAGACTCATATATTTTAAGTATAAATTTTACAATTTTCTCTTTAAAAAAATTTAAAAAGTGTTTGGACCGGGCTGGGTTGGGCCGAATGAGTTTTCAAATTCAAAACCTCAACCCATTATGACCTAGAGATTAGGGCCGGGCCGAAAAAAAGTCAATAATGACAGATCTCATATTAATCCGTTTAACCCGCATAAACTTGCAGCCCTACTATCTATCAAAATCAGGGCCCCTCTACCTGCAAAAGCTCATAACGCAATTTATTCACACAATCCGACATAATTTAATGGGGAGAAATATAATTTAATGGTGCGGGGATTATGTCGGTTCTGGCAACCATGAAGGTACTAGGCAGAATCCCTAGGCTAATTGCCTATTGCGGTCGTTGCCTTCTTATTGAAGTCAAGGCAGAGTTTCTATTAAGTTCAGATTTGGGCCCCTAGAATCCATCAGTGCAGATTTGTGTTATTGTACCTGACCTTGGATGCCTCATCATTTATTTGTAAAGTAATTTACATAAATGGTAAGTGACAATTTAATTTTTAATTTTTTTAGTAAAATGACCTTAATTTTTTTAAACGGGTACAATCTAATCCTTTCTATTAAATTTCTTTAAATTTTTAACAAATTTCCGTATATGAGTATCATGTGCCTTATTTTTTCAATTAAAAGATAAAAATACCCTAAAAACCTTCTTCTTCCTCAACCTCCACAGAAACCAAGAAAATTTGAAAACTTCAGCTTCCACAGCCATTCTCAAAGAAAAATTAAGTAATTTCACTTGGAAAATTTATCGAACACTTAGAAGACGTTTGATTTATGTATTCAGAATCATGATTCAGAACCATTCTCGTTTTATGTGTATTTTTTATGAGAGAAAATACGATAGAGAACTATGAATCATGATTCAGAATTATGGATGAATATAAGAAACAAACGTCCCCTTAAAGTGCATTCCGTTAAATAAAGAAAAAACGTAAAAAATCAAAAGCCACTCAATTTACTTTTCATATCGAAATCCCAGAACCCAATTGCATTTACCAAATATAAATTTTCTAAGAAAATCTAAACTAAATCAGAGTTTTGTAGAAAGGATTGAATTTTGATATTTCCTTGAGCCCTTTTGCTTTAACCCAAAAAAGAAAAAACAAAACCTCAAATCTTGAAATTATATGCCATTATCAATGGAGATTTCCGTTCTGAGATTCTGAGCCTCAAAAACTCACATACAAAGTCAAAATTTCATTAGATGAGAGGCTAGAAAACAGATATTAGACGCAGAGAAAGAAGAACTGAAATAGGGAAATTTATGGCCATGGATGTTAGAGAGAGAGAGAGATCACCGGTAATTCGACCAAAATTACAGCTTCCACAGAATGCACTCTAAGAAAATTTGAAAACTTCAGGCCCTTAGGGCATTTTTGTCTTTACATTAAAAAAAGAAAGTTCACATGCGAAAATCTGTTAAATATTTGACGGAATTTGATAAAAAAAAAAAAAATCAGATGCAACCGTCTAAAGAGGTTATGGATCATTTTGCTAAAAAAAAAAAAAAAATTAAAGACTAAACTGTCACTTACTAAAGAGGTTGAAGATCATTTGTATAAATTACTCTTTATTTGTATCATAATTAATTAAAGAGGTTGAAGATCATTTGTATAAATTACTCTTTATTTGTATCATAATTAATTGGTACATGTCTTTCATATAAAAGGACGAAATAATTCATTGACTGATTTCACCAACTAAATTGATTAGTACCTAAGTTAAATGAATGTATGATCACCTAATTATTCAGCTACTGTAGATCTAACCATAATAAAGATACTTTTTTGGGGGGTCCTTTTTCTCTTTACATATTTATTGACATTTTTGTGTCCAAGACTAACTATTGGCTTTTCTTTTCTTCTGTTTTTAGTTGGTAATTCTGACAAAGATTGTTGCACTAGTTATGATTTATGAAAAACTAACTTTGTCGAGAAGGGCAAAAATAGTATATCCCACATTTGATTTGTGGGATGTGAAGGTGATAAGAACCATAGACAAAATAATGTACAATCCATTTGTGGAAAAAAAAAATCCATATCCTTTTTATTATTAGGAAGAAAGAGGTAGGAGGAGCATTACATCATTCAGATTAAAGCTTTGACATAAATCTCAACCTTAGACGTTAGACCGTGTTTTTTTTTTTTTTTTTTTGGTGGGTTCTTCATACCATGAAACTTGTTATTCCAAATAACTTATATAGCATTCAAGCAAAAAAAAAAAAAAAAAAAAAAAAAAAAAAAAAAAAAAAAAAACCCTTATATAGCATATTCAATGTTTCCTCAACCTTTTACATATTGAGACGCACAACATCTGAATATTGTTTTCTTTTATTTCTCTCTTTGAAAAAATGTCGATTGGAAAGAGACTAATTAGCAATGTGTGACTTGTTATGTCATGGCAACGACTTTTAGTCCTTTTATGCGACCGAGGAGAAATGGAATTATTTATTCCGTTTTATCACTTTAAATGTTATAGTCGATATCAATCTAACGATAGTTTTTTCTTTTACAGTGTGTAATTGTAGATCTAGAACTTTGTATCTTTTTCATTTTGGGAGATAACATAATGTGGAAGTCTGACTGAAGGAGTGTTGCGCATGGGAATTAATTCTACAAGAAGGTTGAACAAACACCTTTTAAGTAAAAAATAAAAATAAAAAAGATTAGATTAGATGTGACAACATTCTATTTTGCTATAGAGATTTACTAAGGCATAGCTCAGCAGTATGCATTCTTCTAGATGTGGTTTCTGTTGCCATTACTCATAAGCTCTCTCGAATGGCAAGAAAAACAAAAATAAGAAATGATGCGATATTTTGGTTGCAAACGTAGAAACCATTTTAGGACTAAAGAGTGCAACGGTCAAATGGCTAATCCAGGAGTGAAATTGTGACTCTATTCTGTAATAGTAGTTGGTTCAAACAGATTTCAAGGGTTTTGTAGTCATTAAATAAAACTTTATAACTAGTGATTTGTTCCAAATTTTCAAGGGCTGTTGACAAAAAAAAAAAAGTGTTTCTAGATTAAGGGTTACCACCACAATTTCAACAAAACCCAGGAGGTGAGAATGTAACTCTAATATGAATGCTAGAAATTTTCTAATACATGAGAAAGATTGAGGGTGTATGAAATGCGTTCATCCGATTTAGAGCAAAGCCTGGCAAACCTTCTGACATGAGCTCGGTGGTTAGGATTTCCCTAGTCATCAGCGAGGCCATTTACTTTGCAATTGGATTCTTTGGCTACCTCTTCTTCAGAGACTCAATCATGGCCGATATGCTAGTGAACTTCGATCAAAATTCCGATTACACAATTGCTCAGTTGCTCAATGACATTGTTTGGTTAAGCCATGCAATTCACGTTTTATTAGTGTTTCCCATGATCCCATCACGAACTTCACCTTGAGGGCTAACATAGACGAAATCTTTTTCCCAAAGAGGACTGGACACCACAAGATTTGTGTCCCTGACTCTGGTTTTGCTCTTTGTTACATACATAATAATGGCAATAGCCATACCAAACATTTGGTAATTTTTTCAGTTCGTTGGATCTACGACTATTGTTTGCCTCTCATTCATATTCCCCGGAGCTATTGTTCTTAGGTATGTACAATGTTCGAAGCTATATATAATGTTACATATTTTTCTGCCTCTAGATTCTTTGTATTTTTGAGCCAAAACCTTGATCTTATATGTTGTTGAATTTTGTGGGCAGGGACGTGTATGGATTATGGAATATCAACAACAAAGGACAAGATTGTGGCTGTTTTGGTGATTCTGTTGGCAGCTACTTGTTATGACTAGCTCAATTGCAATATCAACCAATTCTTACTAGTTCAAATCAAAACTGAGCCACAGTTGTTAAATTCTCCAATATTTTCTTTAAGAAAATTATAGATTCTACCTCCTTAAGTACATGACTTATTAAAAGTACCTCTTTTAAAAAACTCTACCCCCTTAACTAACTGTCTAAAAGATAGAAATATATAGGCCAATATTAAGGGGTAGAAATAAAAGGAGCTCCATTTTAAGGGGTATTTTTAAAAGTTGCCCATATTCTTTTTAGTTTGCACATTTTATTGCTATGTTTAGGCAGAGTTTTTATGAATTCGGCATGGATTTTTTTGAAGCTAGAAAAACTGCTTGATATATACCTATTTTTACCTTTCAAGCGTAATCTTATGAACCCATCTCGTGGTGGAGCCTTCAATTAATCAGAAGTTTGTCTGTCTAGTAGCTTTTTATTATTTTTCTTATTAAAAGTATGATTAACAATTTTGATGCTATATGCTTTTGCTCTTTTGAGATCCTCAAACTTTACAAAGTCTTCCAAAAAAAAAAAAAAAAAAAATGGCGACTTTGAAATTATTCTCTCAATTATCTAGTCTACCATAAACGTCACCTACTACAGAAAACGAGCGAAGATATAGCTAGGAATCGAAACAAAAGTGTTAGGAGCATTCAAACAAAGAACTCCGCTATGTACATTAGGCAGAGCTGATCGTGGGACTCGTGGCTGAAAATCATGAAAGTCAAGCTCGTTGCAGTTTTAGCCTCCTGTTTATCCAGCTTCACAGTGCATAGCATGGTACAATCATTCTTCAACGAGGAGCAGCCTAAGCATGAGACAATGAGTCGCACCAACGAAGCATTTGAGAGGATGACATTAGTCCTTAAAATCTCAAATGGGCAGAACTCAGAACCATCACATTCACAACCCTGTACGAACAAATACATAAAGTCAAAATCTTTGATGATTAACATTAAGTTGGAGAATAACTAGTCCTGAGAGAGAGAGAGAGAGAGAGATGAGACGTAAAGGCTTACAGGCAACAAAATGAGTGAGACGAAAAGCCATACAGTCAACAGACTGAGTTGCTCATTATGCAATTCCTGCACAAAATACTTGCTTGAAGTATTCGTTGCAAGCATGTCAGTGCTAGCAAAAGACGCCACAATGCTGCCCTTCCAATTTCTCCTTTGTGGAGGCTTTGGAGGGATCTGTATTTGCTGAAATTCTGAAATATTTGGAAAGAAATATAACATTGGAATATTGTAAGATAAAAGCAAGCATCATAGCTTTCTACAACTAAATGGCATGGAAGGCAAAGCAAGCAAACAAGCATAAAGACTTAATGTAACTGAAAATTACATGACCAAAGGATTATTAAGAAGCGATTCCAATCCTCCATCAGGCCCTTATTTCAGAAAGCAATCTTACCTTCTTTAGATTGGATAGCCTGCTCCATAGATCGCACAACATCTTCGAGTAATGGCACTCCCATGCAATGATTCAATGAATTGCCATAACCCTTTAATATAAACAGCCCCAAGTCATCTGTCCACTCAATCATCTCAATCTACACGTAGAGAATTATGCAAGAGAATAAGAAAAAGCATGTAGCAGCAAAGAAAGAATATACCACTTCCTAGACCTGTTGTGTTGATTTACCAGCTCACAACAGGACAGCTACTTATAGTCAATTGTGTTGATTATTAAAGTGATCACCAATTGAAAAATTAAGGGTGCGTTTGGAATTATTTTTTAGCTGTGTTCAAAAACGTTTCTACACGTCTTTTGAGGTATGAAAATGAAAACGGTCTACAGATCGCGTCTATTTAATAAAGGTTTTGAAAACGGAAACGAAAATAAAAGCAATGAGAATAGTTTTTGTGAAGAAAACTTTTCATTTTCTAGTAGTTATCAACAATATTATATTAAATAATTAATTACTAATTATAATATTTATTAATTAATAATTAATAAATAGATATACTTAATATTTAATAAATAGATAATAATTACTTAATTATTAATTAAATATTAATTTATTACTATTAAGTTTGTAATTTTAGTAATAAAATAATAAATAATATAGTAATTAATTATTT
>NW_010357106.1:160629-227240 GCF_000414095.1 Morus notabilis
AAAAAAAGAAAAAAAAAAAAAAAAAAAAAAAAACTAAAAAAACTAAAAACTAAAAACAAACAAAAAAAACTAAAAACGAAAAACAAAAGCAAGAAAAAGGAACCACAAGATCAAAGGTTTTAAAAAGCACTGAGGCGCACGCCTTGAGGCGCGCCTCGTGGCGAGAGAAAAGCACCTCAACTCCTACGCCTTATAGGATAGGAGTTGAGGTGGGCACCTCAGCCACTTGAGGCGCACGCCTTCGAGAGGCACCCCAGGTGGTTATTGAGGCGTCCGCCTCATTAGAATGGGGATTCTGGGTGGTTTTTTAAACCCAAAAGATGCGGGCCCAACAGTTTTAAAAGGCCCAAAGTAGTCAAGCCTGAAATGAGTAAGAAAAAACTTTAAGAAAAGAAGCAACCAACCAGCACAGCCGATCTCTCCTTCCCCTTCTTCTTCGCACCTCACCTCTCCTTTACGTGCATTATTAAATTTGATAATTATTTAGCTTTTTTTAGCTTCTAGTAGTGAAATAGACTTTTCTTTATGTTGATGTTTGGTTAAATTTCTTATTTTTAATGATTATTAAGTATAGATTTAGTTTTTGTTACTATTTTTTTTTAAAAAATTTTATAGGCATTTTTTGAGACTTACGCCTCAAAGGCTTACGCCTCGCCTCGTAAAGGCAAAACGCCTCGAGGCCCAATTCCACATTTTAAAACCTTGACAAGATCTAAGCAAGAACTAAAACCATAATAAATCATGTGCGATTGTTCAACAATTCAAATCAAAATAAAACTTATAAAAGTTACTAGAACAAGAAATAGCTAATATTTCCTTACACCTTAGGAAAGGGAACAACCCAAACGGGAGGTCCATTAACCATCCTAAAAAACATAGTCGGGTCGATAGTATAGTGGACTTGAAAACTTCCACTTTCAACGTTGAACATTCCAAGATCAGAACCCTTACATGAATGAAACAAAACATAATCATGAGCAAAATAGATGCAATTTGGCTGGCATCCACTAAAATCAGAAGCTAAGACAGCTAAGCTGGTACTGTCGCCCACGAACAATGCAGCGCCACCGAGGTTATTAATTTCAATCCACGTTCCCTGGTAAGAATCCATTCTGTAAACTCTGAACATTCTTGTGGAACGATTTAGATCATCATCAAATGAATAATGCCTTTCAACTTGCCACAACTCTCGATATGATTCCACAAGATATCTCTTACTACATGAGCGATCGGGAAAATTATGCGTAGGACACTCTATGGTAGAAGTGTCTGCAGGATCGAAAGAGATGAGCCTACCCATGAAACCCACAGCATAAACTTATTCTTATAATACACAATGTCGTCGAACTGTTGACAATTAGTAATTTTCATCCATGTGGTGTCCTTATTATATTTAATAGAAGCAGTTTCAAAACAATGGTGCAGTTATGAGGATTTGCTAGTGGATCAGCTGTGATTAAAGCCTTAGCAACATGATAATCATAAGCTTCTTCACCCAAGTATTCGATAATTTCTGGTTCCAAATCTTCTACCACTAGAGGTGGAAACAAACATGGGAGGTCGATACTTATACCCACCTGACTATTTTCCTCATTAGTTATAAAATCAGGTTTATGAAGCGTTACAGTATGATTCTCATTCCCAATTACTAACCATCCTATTGAAGAACCACAAAAACGTCTCTTATATGACAAAGATAGCTTCACCTCCGAGAATTCCTTGTTCATGACATTGTATATGCTCCATTTGTCTTCTTCTTTATCGGGAAACAAAAGCAAGGGAACTTGATGTTGCCGCAATAATTTGTTTTGTTTAGTTGAAATATCATCTTTCATTATAGAATGCCAAGAACGACAAACAGCTCCAAATCGTAAATAATCCGTAAATGACACTACCGTTTGGTTCATGGATTAGAACTACGTGATTAGAATTATTTTCGATTTACGTGTATTTTTTGTGAGAGAAAATACCGTAGCGAATCATGAATCATGATTCGAATCAGGAAATGAATCCCTCCACCAAACATCACCTAACTTTCCTAAAATTAAGTCTTGAAGATGTTTTGGGAGGCCTGCCCAATCTAAACAAAACAACAAAAAATTCTTAAATATTAGAACACCGTATAAACTATCTATAAGCAATTTTTTTTTTTTTAATTACTAACGAAACATGTATACTGAGAAGACCACCACTCCTCGCAAAGGAAAAAAATTAAAGTTTCTAAATCCATACATACATACATATATATATATATATACACACTGCAAAAACCGTACATGCACTTGAGTCGAAATATAAGACGTAATTATTTTTCAAAGTAGAACGACGCAAATAATTTCAAGGAATTTCTTTCTTAATTTTTCAGTCAAGTCAATATATATCACACAGTACAGTTGCAAAAGAGAGCCATAAACCATGAATAGCATACCTTGATCCATGGATTGCATAGTAACCTGGTATCTCTTCTCTCTTTTCCCTTTCTCTTTTCCTCTTCAGCTATCTGTTTCTATAATCGCAATCTGATGGGCTGTAGGCTTCTTTTAATTAGGACTACGCCCTACTTCAGCTATATAACTCTCCCTCAAAGTTCGAGTCTAACTTGGATTCGAACAAAAGCGAGAGTATGAGGAAAAGGGGAAAGGGGCGACTGCAAAAGTAAAACAAAATCTTTAGGACTTAGATTTTGTTTTCAATACAAAAATAAAAATAGGATTATTTTGAGGATTATTCTAAAATTAATTCTAAAATTTTATTTAGTTATTTTTTTAAGAGATTATTTTGAGTATAAAAAAATAAATTTGTGTTTAGTTATAATTATTAATTAATATATTATAAAATTATTGATAAGTATTAAAAAATAAAAATAAAAAAGAAAAATAATTTTTAACTGTTTTTTAATTCTTTTATAAAAATTATTCTCATTGTTTTTTATTTCCTTTTTCATTTTCAAAACAATTAGGCCTTGTTGTCGTTTTTTAGTTAGGGTGACTTGAGTGTAGATTTTAAGTTGAGTTTGAGTTATAACTTGAGTTGAAATCATAAATTGAATTTGTGTTTGGTTGTGTACGTTTGAGTTATAGTTTGAGATTAAAATCTATTTGAGTTTGTATTTATTTCTATTAATACTTGAGTTGTGAATAGTATCCTTAATTTTTTAGTTTTTTAATTTAATTGATTTTATGCAATTGAATCTGAATAATTAGAATTAAATATATATAATTATGAAGAATGAGTTATTGGGTAATTAAAAGATGTATAAAAATAAAAGTGAATCATCTATAAGTAGTAATAAATTTAAACTTATTTAGTAGACATTTTTCTTCATTTAATAAATTAAAATACCATATAAAAAATTACTAGAAGATTAGTTTCCATTATAATGGAGAGTAAAAGGACAACAATATATACATAATTTATAACATACGTCTACATACATCGTGTAATATCACCTCATAGCACTTCAACATCAAAAGTTTAAATTATTAACGCCTACGACGATTACGATACACTGCCTACATTGTATGCGCTCTTGCATCCCTTAACGCATTCATCTCCAATTCTGCATTATAATTCAATGGTTGTCCTTCATGGTTGTTATTGTTGTTGATGTCCTTTTCAACATTCCGGGGATCAATGTCCACAATCGAAACGTCATCTTGTGAGTACTGATCCAATCGTCTGTCTCCATTACGGTACATGTAGATAAAATTATGGATTATAGCAGATGCAACCGGAATCTTAATTTGTTTTTCAATAGGGTGACGGTTAATGCTTTTCAAAATACGAAACATGGCATTCCACACACCAAATGTTCTTTCAATCACATTACGCAGAGAGGAACAAGGCCAACAATCACTTATTATTCATGTGAAAAATGTGTGATGGCCCTAACAAATCCGGTATGAAGCATTATCCTAGGCAATGACAAGTATGCTACCAAGGTTTAGCTAACTTAGGCATGTTGGTCGAGAAGGCATTCAGAGTGAAGTAAAGCAAACATACCAATCAAGAGTTCTCAACATAACAGAATAAGAATTATACAAGAGTAATTAGATAAACCGGCAACTAATAATTATCATACCTTCGAATATCACTCAACATAAGGAACTAGGCCATTAAATTGAAATAAATCATCATAGCCACGGTGAACATGTATAAGAAATAGCAGTCATAAATGAAGTATCACATAACAGTACTTTCACCTAAATCAAACACGGAAGGAGATCAATAGGAGAGCCAAATTATACAAGAATTCATGACTGAGAAATGTAATGGCTTTGACAGCAAATTTGTATTAAAAGTGAACAAAAAAAACTTTGAAATAGGAGTCCTACTTGGGTTAAGCTTACAGTTTTGTGTAGGATTACTGCCATAATGCTGACTTTTTTACTAGACAAGAAGTTCAGTATATATGGGATTTGTATATTACGTTTAAGAGCTAAAAGTTTATGGTTCTAAAGCTTAAATTCATTTGCTTTATTTTCTCTTCTTCTACAAATATCGAAGTACAATGTATCCTTTTCGTCTTTCTTCATTTATACTTACTGTGAAAGTAGCTTAAAATGAACACAAAAACAACCAAGCAAATCAACAAACCAAAACAAACTAGAGGTCCATTGTACTCTCTTGCATATGAAGTTCCAGTAGGCATATTGGCTAGTAATCGGAGGCTCGAAAAACTTCCCAAGTGACACCATGTTTTTATGAGTTCAGGAGACGACCCTTATAAGCTCATCAAGAATTCTATCAAGTATGGTTTTACTCTCTACACTTTTTTCCAGTAACTAATAACTTTCATCTCAATAATTCTTTTAGACAAAATACCGAGAATTTGTAGAGTATTTACTACATATTGACTATGGATGTTAAATCACACAATATCACAATACATATGAAATTAATCAAATGATTTGGTTCTATGCTTACCGAATTTGAGCCCACGGAGGAGGAAATTTGATCCCCGTAGAGATTCCCAAAACGTGAGGAAGGGTTAGAGTGTTTGAGGTACAGGCGACGACAATGGCAAGGGAAGGATGTTTGACGTTGCAAATGGAGAGCAGTACGCCGTGAGCTCTTGCTTCTACATCAGATAATGATGTTTGCCCACCGAGGTCGCCGAACTGATGGGTTTTCTACAAATTTCCCCATTTTGAAGGGGAAACAAAAAGGATGCAGATCAAGGTGCAATATTTGGGGGCTAGGGTTTCTAAATTGCAAGCTTGGGGGAAAATAGATCTGCAATGAATTTTGGACAGGGGAGGAAGGGTTATAACGTTGAAGTAGCAGACGGTGGTATGGTCAAAAGAGATCTGAAACCTGGAATTCTCGAGTAGAGGAGAAACACGTGAACGGTATGGTGTGGAAGGAAGACCTCAAAGAGAGAAAGTTTCGGCATGCATAAGTCTCAGTGACGAATCTCACTATGTGCTCAAGGGAGGGTCAGGAATCCACACTGTAGAAGTTCATAAGAGTTATTCGAGTAGGGGGGAGACCATTAACTCGAGAATGGGTGGGACACTCGAGTTCATTTTCGAGTTTGGTCTCGAGTAAGCATACGTCGAACATTAACTTGCGCCAAGTTTCTTCACTCGAGTGGGCTTTCTCGAGTAAATACATGCAACCGAATAAGGCCTTACTAAACAAACACAATTTGCAGACATTTTTCATTTTCATGCATCAAAAGACGTGCATACACGTTTTCAAAAACAAGCAAAAATCAATTCTAAACGCATCCTTAGGTTGCCCAACTTTTTATTTGGACTCAGAAAAAGGAGCATATTTACGTAAATGCCATCATTGAAAGTTTGTTTTAGGCATTTTTAGCTATTGAAATTCATGGATTAGGATAGATTTGTAGTCCAATTCAAAACTATCAAGAAAAAATCTTAATATATGTTCAATTCAAAACTTTTTCTAATCTAATCTAAAACCTATTAGATTTTGCAGATTAAAAGATTAAAACTTTAAATAAAACACAAAATAAAGTCTTCATCACTTATCAATATTATTTTTAAAATTCAAAATTTACACCTATACTCTAAATAAACATAGCATAATATAAAACAGTTCAATGTTCTCAATCCAATATTAAATATATATACAGATTTTTTATTCAAAAAATATAAAATCAATTTGTTACCCCGTGTTATTCAATAATATTAACCTTAAAGTTTTACAAAACATCTTATAAGTATTTCAAAGTTATTTTTTGAGTTAGGGTGACTTGAGTTCATATTTTGATTTGAGTTAAGATATATTTGAGTTGGTAATCTAATTTGACTTGTGTTTAGATATGCACATTTAAGTTATGGTTTAAATTGAGAATCTATTTGAGTTTGCGTTTGGGTGAGTCAAAACTTGAGTTTATATTTGAATAGTATTTTAATAAAAACTCAATGCTGATGAAAATTTTTAATATGGTATATGAATTGAGTTTTATTCGTCTCTAACTCAAATTTTAATCTCAAACTCAAACTCAAATTTTGTAAAAAAAAAAAAACAAAACTTGAAGTTGTAACTTAATTCAATTTTTTTTTTTTTTTTTTAGTTTAAGCACAAAAAACACAATGTCCCGACTACCCTTTTTATTAATCAATCAAAATTCAAAACTAATAATTTTAAAATTATTTTCTAAAATACATTGATTAATTTCAACCGTTGATCAAAGTCTATTCAATATTAGTCAATATCAGCCATTGATCGTGTTCTTTCTAGACTTCAAGAAAGCCGCCGCCTCCTTCACCATTTGAGCCCCATGAGCTCGCCGCCGTTTCTCAGAGGTCGCCGCCCCCTTCTCCACCTTAGGTACACCTAATGCCTCTTCACAGATAAACTAAGGAAACGATTTTCTTGTAAATTTTTTGTGCAAAGAAGAGTAGGGTGTATGCATGTGGATGATTATTACTTATGTTCACCATGGAATGGAAAGGTTTTCGCTGCAAAAAGACAAAAATCTCGTTCACCAGTTTCAATTCCTCTTGCACTCTCTTTGGTGTGCTTCTCTGGCTTTTGACTATTTTCTTTCTGTGTAGTGTGGTATGAGTATTGAGTACATGACCATTTCATTTTGGGATGGGGATTCAGGCGGGGCGGCTACGACGTTGGGCTAGGGATCTGGGCCGGCCGTGACAGAGCCGAGCCCGAGGTGGTCAAAGGCCTGGGGCGAAGCCGGGTGCGCAGGGAGAGTCAAGATAGATCCTTGATTTCAAATATTTTGGGCTGATTTCATTTTAATCCGATTTCGTTGTTTTTTATGGATAAAATTGTAAAATTTATTCTTAATAATGAATTTTTATTTTTATTTTTAATAAATATTGTTTATTAGTGTTATTATTTAATTAAAAAAATTATAAATAAAGAATAAAGAATAAAAATATTGATTCATGTTATATTATAAATAAAGAATAAAAATATTGATTATATTTTTAAAAGATATTTATTAAAATTATCTCAGAAAGGTTGATTTGATATCAATTGTGGTATTAAGAACATATCTGATTTGTTTGTGTTTATTTTTGTTTTTAGGGGCTTTTTTAAAAATAAAATAAACGTTTTAACATATTTTTAGAAATTTTTAAAATTGATATTTTTAATTAATTAAATAAAAAAGTAGAAATAATATGTTACGCTCTAAAAACAGATTTTAATGTACTCATAAGATTTTTTTTTAAACTTGAAGGTGCCTATCTAATTTATCTAACAATACATAAAAGAGTTAAAAACTCTTATAATAGTACTTTTCCTACATCGCACTTCTCCTCTTTTTTTTCTTTTCTTTTTTCACATCTTTATTTTTTTATCTTTTTTATTTTCATCTTTTAAACTTTTTGCTTTTTATTTTTTTTGTTTTGTGATTCTTTTTTATAGTTCAATTTTATGTGAAATATTTAAAAATAATTTTTGCTCACTTTACTCGTATGAAAGTAATTCCTTTTGTATATGTTTTTATTTAATTTTATTTTTATCAATAGTTAAAATAATTTTCTTCAAATACGTCCTTACTTAATTAATTTTCGTGTAATTCTTGTTATATCAAAAGTTATTTTTACACATATTATTTTGTCTATAGTGCTCCCAAAAAGCACTTTCTAAATTGTCATGTGCTAACCCTTCCCACCCTCTCCCCCTCTCCTCATTTTTTTCAATTTTACTTTTACTTTTTTTATTATTTTTCTATGTTTTCAATATTGTGGTGTTTTATTATTATTTTAAAATATTTTTTTTCTCTTACTCGAATTAATAGACATAAGGCCCGTTCACTTCGCTGATTCGAGTTTGTAATTCGAGTTGAGATGTGATTTTATGTAAGAGTTTTTTACTGTAGTAAAAAAGTTAGATGTGACTGTTTCTGAGAACTTTTTACTGTAGCAAAACTCGAATCGGTGAAGTGAATAGAGCCTTAACTTCTAAGGAGACACTTGTTTTGGCTCGGTATCACATTTACAAGGTTATTTCTGACGTGCAAAGCCGACTCAACTAGTACATACTTAAAAGAGGCAAGGACTTGACTTCTAAGGAGGCCGTGTGTTGGCCTCTATAAAAGCCACATATTGGCCTCTTCTTTTTTATTTTTTTAAATTTTTTTGACTTTCTCTCTTTTTTTCATTTTTTCATTTTTTTTTTTGCCTTTTTTTTTTCATTTTTTTCTCTATACATCTAATCTAACAATACATAAAAGAGCCAAAACTTTCTTCTACTTACTTCTTTTTTTGTGATTTTTTTTATATTTTAATTTTTTGTGTTTTTTTTTTAATATATTGTTTCTCACTTTACTTCTATAAAAGTAACTTTTTTTTGCATGTGTTCCTATTTATTTTTAGTTGTTTAGAATAATTTTTTTTTAAATATGTCCTTAATTTTTTTTGTCAGTTACTATCTTTACATATATTTCTTTTAAAATAAACATTAAAAAACCTTAAATAGTTGTATAAATGAATTTCTCATTATTCAGTAAACAATAAATTCTTCAGATGACTCAAACACAGCAATACGTGCAGAGCACTTTACAAAACTAATATTATTAAAAAGACAGGGTACCAAGAGTATATTTCGATATAATACAAGGTAAAAAAAATGATTTTATCCAAAAACAATTAAAAAAAAATTAAACCTTGACTTTAAGCATTATACGTATATAATTATATATTTTGGATTCAGAAATTTTACAGGTTTAGAAATGTGCAATCTGCAAATCAATTTAAAACATTTAGATTGAGATTTTTTCAATTCAGGACCAATTCAAAACCCCTATCAATACAATCTAATTTGCCGGATTGAATTGAATTGCCGGATTGAAGTTTTTTCATTTCATGACGTATTCAAAACCCCATATTAATACAATCTAATTTGTTGGATTGAAAACTTTTATTTTGAGATTTTGTTAATTCAGGACAATTCAAAACCCCTGTTAATACAATTTACTTTACCAGATTGAATTGGATTGGGCAGAATAATCAACTTTACGGGTATCGTGAACACCCCTAGTTTGTTTTAATATCTAGTTTTCTCTCCTTTTTTATTTATTTAAAATTCTGATGTGTTAATCAAAATTACTCTTTTACTCTTTCTATTTAATCAAATTTTTAGAGAAAATTCAAAGAGTAACTCCTGAATTTTAGCTAAATCATACACTTATCCTTGAGTTTTTTATAATCCAAAAAGTGTTATGCATTTTTCATATTATCACAAAATTATCTCTTACGATTTCCAAAAAAGTAAAAATAACTCCTTAACTAATCAAAGTTTTTAAAATATAAAAAATAACCTCAATAATTAGTATTTAAATATTATTGGAGTCATTAATTATGTAAAATTTCTAAAACATAAATTTCAAAACTAAAAAAATTAAAAAAATAAAAGAGCTAACGTGTTTAGATGATCGCCCAAGCGGGATTTAATGTAGGACTAATTAGACAAGTCTATCAACCGTGTATCAATAGTGGGGACAAGGAATCCAGGCCAGTTTATCCGTTTAGTTTTGGATTATTTTTCAAAAAAATATAATATATTTTATTGAAAATATTACCTTTTCACTAAATTTAGCTTTTTTGTTATTAATATTTAAGATAATGTTTTAATATTGATCATGAAGAGTATTTATGTCATTTTTAAAACATTTGACCACAAATGAGTTATATTTTTACTTCTTTTGAAACATTTGGGGTGTAATTTTAAGATAGATTAAAAACAAGAGGCATACTTTTTGAATAAAAGTTGGAGGCAAATGTAACATTTTCCTAAAACTGAGGATTCTTTCTAGATTTTTTCAAATTTTTAATGGCAGTTGGGTAAAAAAAGAATTTATATTTTTACATTTCTCAGTTCCTCTTTTCTCACGACGAATAGTCGGTCACAACCGCTCTCTACCACCGTCCTGCCCAGCATCGCCCAGCACCGCAGTGCTCAGTCCTGCCGATCTACGAGACACCAGTACCCCTACAAAGTGGCCGAGTTTCACGTTCAAATGAGCTGTTTTTTCTTTTTTTTTTCATGGAATTCATTGAAGTGTGAGGAGCTTTTCTAGTTTGTTTTTTCTTTGTTGAGTATTTTTTGTTGGCTTTGGCATATGATATCACTCATAATTCTTGGTGTATTTATGTTTCTGTTTTTACTTTTACTTTTCTTTTTATTTGGTTAATTCTTATCCTTCTATCTAGTTTTAGTCTTTGTGGTAGTTTCTAGATGAGCTTCAACCTAGGAAACCCCGTGAAATCATTTAACTAACTCATCAGAATGTTTATAAATAAGACTGTTAACACGTATTTTTTCTTATTGTGAACTGAATATATGCAGCTAAATTTCCCAAAACGAATGTTTTATGTATTTTCATGATAAGTGAATAATTCTTTTTACTTTTCATTGAATTTCTCCATAGTTTATTTGTTTGATTCTTGAAGTTTTAGAGTTTTTAGTATTTTGTATTTTGTATTTTGTAGGTACTTGTAATCAAGAGAATAGAGATATTTTTTTATCAATGATTTAAACATATTTTGGAGACTCTCTGGATTCAACATGGACGCTAAAATGAAGAAAATACGAAGAAAACAGTGTTGAGAAGAAGAAAAAACGAAAAAAAGAAATAAAAATAAATATGATGGCTGCTAGGCGCGTGCCAACGCACCACGAGAGGCGCAGTTGCGCTTGGCAGATTGCAGCAGGCCATACAGGCTGAATGAGGCGCGCAACCACGCAAAGAAGGAGGGAGCCTGCGCAGGCAGGCGTGCAATCAGGCTTGTTGGCCGAGATGAAGGCGCCCCCGCGCCATCAGAGGGGCGCCCCGACCATGCTTTGCGCCCACGCTGTGTAAACACGTCCCCGCGCGTGTCCATGCAAGTTGATCCAATTTTGACGCTAATTTTCGACTTGTTGACCAAGAAAAGTGCCATTTGACTCTGAATCGTTTAAATGATTTGATATAATTTTTTCAAGTTCTCAGTAGAAATCATTTGTCCTTCCAAATTAATTGTTTATGATTATTTTCTTATTTTATTTGGGTGCACAACCATTTAAGATTTGAAAATTATCCATTGCTAGTTAGGAATTCTCAATCCGTAATTGTCTTGATTTTCTAATATTAAGTAACGAATTGTGATCAATAATTGCAGGTGGTTTTTATTCGATTGCATGAAGAGCATAACCTAAGTTGAATATTCTGAGTTTGTGTGTTTATTATCTAGATCAACCTATCTTCTTGTCTTAATGCTTCCTTTGGATTGAATCTAGAGAGTTTGTTATAGGTTATTTGAGGGAAAGCGATTAAATGAAGAGTTTGTTTTGCTTAACGATAAACTAATGAAAGATTTAGTAGAGTTTATTGTTATATAAGGTTGGTGGTTTTGATAGAAAATTAAAAGTTATATTACTCGTTCATCGATTTCATTGTCTAGTGGTGAAGATTGATCCTTTAACCGGCTTTTTATTATTGATTGTTCCCTTATTTATTTTCAAGAATTGTTTCTTTTAAATTCTCTCTTTAATTTTTTGTTAAATTAGTTAATCATCCAAACTCTCCCCTTTTATTTATTTTGCTGCTTCGCAAAATTTTTAACCTGCGGGAATAACCCTTACTCACTGCTAAATACAAATCATATAAATAAAGTTTTAAATTTGATAGATCTATCAAATTTAAAACCCTTTGAAACACATCTTTACATTTACTATTTTTTCTCTAATTTAGTATTTAAACATGGAAATGCCTTATTATGGTAACCTTGAAGTTTGAACCATGTATTAGTGGTGAGTAAAGGTCTTTCATGGTTAAGATCGCTTTAAGTAAATCACAACATCTCTCATATGTTGGTTAAGATGGCTGATCTGGCACAAAATTAAACAATAAAAAATAAATTTTAAGTTAAAAACCATTACTATTAACCAAACTTTCCCCAATACTAAATAAAATTTTTTTAAGAAAGAAAAGAAATTAAAATGCCCAGCCATCAAGACCCACCGGTTTTTCTCCTCCAATGCACACCATCGAGAGAGAACCAGCTTCTCTCTTCTGCTCCTGTGCTAAAAGGATGATTTTGTAAACAAAAGAAACCCGAAGTCCTAAATCTCCTTAAAAACACCAAGGCCAAGAATGCGAAAACAAAGAATCAATGAGGGAAACTTGGGTCTCCATTGGATCAATGCCAACTGTGGATATTTAATTGAAAAAAAAAAAAAAAAAAAAACCCAGAAATAAAGAGCCAACAAAGCGTAAATCAGAAATAAAAATAAAATAAAGATAGAAAAAAAAAAAGAATAAAGATTTAATATGATTCAGTAATTTACTTACATTTACAGATTAAGAATACACTCACTCTTTCATTATAAATTTTACATTGAGTACATGCATCATTATATAGAGTCTAATTGACAACCATATGCTTAATTGACTATTCAATCACCCCTAATTGACCGTCATTGATTG
This sequence comes from Morus notabilis, assembly GCF_000414095.1. Lineage (NCBI taxonomy): Eukaryota > Viridiplantae > Streptophyta > Magnoliopsida > Rosales > Moraceae > Morus > Morus notabilis. Next base: position 173,540 of record NW_010357106.1, read on the forward strand.
CTAACTCTAAAATCAATAAAATCTCTACTGATGGAAAGGATCACAAAGATAATTGCGAGAATAACAAAAACATAACAAATCTCAACACTCTCTCTTTATGCTATGTTTGGTAGGAAAGAAAGAAAATAGGATAAAAAAAAAATGTGGAAGTGATAGAAAATAATAATGATAGAAAGAAAATTGATTTTCTTTTATGTTGTTTGGTATGAGAAGATGGAAAGAATATGAGTTTACTTTAACTTGTTTGGTATTAGAAGTTAAATTGAGAGGAAAGAAAAAATCTTACTCGTAAATTATTTTTATACCCTTAAATTTTTTGCTTGGATGTTAATGGAGAAAATGGTAGTTTAGTAACTTTACTCACTTTAATGAGTTGTCCTTATTTTTCATCTCATTTTCTGCCCACTTGTAGAAAGAAAAAAATAGTGGGACCTACATGTATTATTTTCTACTATATTTTCTTTTCCTTTCTCTTTTCTCTCCTACCAAACAACCTATATTTTTATTTTCTCTCTCAAAATTCCCCCACCTTTTTCCTTCCTTCTACTTTTCTTCCCTACCAAACATACTGTTAAATTGGTACATACTAACTTAGAAAAATGAAAGTGTTGGCAGCGGATCTTCGATAGCACTTCAACAAGATCAAAGGGATTATGCCGTTCTCTCAATGACGCTCTTAAAAAAAGAATAAGGATCAATTAAATCAAGGATGAGATCAAGAAATTAATGAATCAATGAGATCGATGGGATCAAATATCAAGGATCAAAGATAACAAAAGGATCAACAGATCAAATGGATCAACATGTCAGACTCAAGTTCACATGAGCCTCACAGCATAGTTTTAAAAAATGGATTTTGCTTCAGTTAAGACTCTTCAACGGAGGCTTCATTGAGGCAAAAAAATTCTTCTTTTTTATTTTTTTTTCAATCAACTAATTTTTTTTTTCTCTTTTTTTCTTATTCCTTTTTTCACCTTCCACCCAACCTCACGTTCTCTCTCATACTTCTTTCCCTTTCTTTTTTTTTTTTTTTTTTTCACTTTCACTTACTCTCTATCTCTTACAGATACAGATGATCTGCTTCTTGGCAAACCATTTCCAACTTTTTTTTTTCAAATTCCCCTTATTTTCTTTTTTTTTTCCTACCACTTCTCGTCTCCTTGCTAGCATGATATATATGTACATTATATATATATATATATATATATATATAGCTTTCATTTGCTTTTGAGCATAAATCAGAAAAATTGAAGACCCAAGGAGAATCACTTCGTATTTTCAGAATGGCTAGACCTCTTCTTCTTCTTGGTAATCCAGAAGAGGCGGCACAAATCAGTTTCAGCGACTCGCCAACATAATAGAGCTGCCAAGCGGGAACAATGGATTTTGATGCAAACCAGCGGCAGATGAGGTAGTGATTTTTAGAAATAGGAAGTTTAAAAAGACGTGTGTTTGATATGATTCAATTTGCAGGACGGTCTTCTTTCATCGGCGGAATTAGGGGTGTAAATCAGCCGAGTAAGGTAGGGTTGAACCGAAAAATTGAGTCTATCCGATCAGTGTGGGTTGAGAAAATTTTAGACCGCAACACTCTCTTAAGTCTAGAAACTCGCAACCTTTCGGGTGACCTCGGGTAGGGTCAGGTTACTTGGGTTGGTGATCTCAAGGACCACATGATCACTTTTTAGTCAATTAATCTGTGCTTGTTACAGAAGAAATCATTATCAAACAGAACATGTCTTTCCTTCAAGAGGGGGTCTAAATGCAAGGTGAACAATTAAAACACTCACTTTAAAATCAAACACTTCCAATATAAATAAAGAATGCCCTAATTCAACAACTATGGCATACAAATATCTTTTACACAAACCGTGAATCCAAAACATAAATAAGTTAACAGTTTAAATGCATAAAGTCCATAAACTTATGAAAGTAAGAATTTGAAGTGTTGGACATTGTTTTACCTACTTTGAACATGTTCGGCCGGATAAGGTTACCTCGGGTTCATGTAACCCCACCCTGCGCAGTGCGGATTATGCATAATTATAACCAAAAATTAAATAAAAAATTAAAAACCCGTGATTTTCGAGTAGGGTCAGCTCGGCTCAACCGGGTTCGTCGGGTTCAGGGTAATTTCTTACAGCCCTAGGCGGAATGATGAATATTTCAGAAATGATTTTTAAAATAGAGCATGGTTGGCTCTGAATGCCATCTTGTAAATCAGAAATAAAAATGAAATAAAGATAAAAAAGAAAGAAGAATAAAGATTTAACGTCATTTGACAATTTGTCTACGTCTAGAGATTATGTCCCGTTCATTTCGCTGATTCGAGTTTAGAATTTGAGTTTTACTACAGTAAAAAGCTCTCACAAACAATCACATCTAACTTTTTTACTACAGTAAAAAGTTCTCACATAAAATTATATCTCAACTCGAATTAAAAACTTGAATTATCGAAATGAACGGATTTAAGAATACGTTCACTCTTTCTGATAAATTTTACAATGAGTACATACATCATTATATAGAGTCTGATCGACAACTAATTGACAATCCAATCACTCCTTATTAACAGCCCTTGATTCACAACTATAAAATCAACAAAATCTCTAAAGATAAAAAGGATCACAAATATAACAAACACAGCTCTCTGTGATAATTGTAAGAATAACAAAAACATAACAAACCTCAACACAAACAACAAAGCAAAGCAATCTTAACTAAAACATGCCGACGAAGCAAACTTAGAGAAATATATCTCAAAATCTGAAGAGCAATTTCAATGAAAAAGACCAATTATTTGTTCAAGATGGTGATCAACGAATTTTTCAAAATCACAGCTCTTTGTTCAATTTTCTCTTAAGGAGTTGAGTTTGGATTCACACGAAAATTGGAGGTCGGCAACGATGGAGGTCAGAACACTCCCCTCCTAAAGGCGCCGCCCCTTCAACTCGCCGGCGTCGAGGTTCGATCGGCTTCAATGAGAATTGGGTAAAGAAAGGGTTCGTCTCTTCAGACCTTTTTGTTTCTTTTGTGATGGGGTTTTTCATTTCATGTTAGTAATAACAAGTTTTTATTATTAATGTATCTACCCGTTCATTTCACCGATTTGAGTTTAAAATTTGAGTTTTATTACAGTAAAAGGCTCTTAAAAATAATCATATTTAACTTTTTTACTACAGTGAAAAACTCTCACGTAAAGTCACATTTGAACTCGAATTAAAAACTTAAATCAACGAACTAAACGGGCCATAATAATTTTTTTTGGAAAATAGTAAAAAATATGCCAATATGAAAAGCTTAAGAAAGTATATAGGCCAATTTTTAGTTATAGAAATTAATAGGCCATAACTTGTTAAGTTATGGTTCATAACCAGATAAGTTATGGACAAACTTGTTAAGTTATGATTCATAACCAGACAAGTTATGGACAATAACTTGTCAAGTTATGGTTCATAATCATACAAGTTATGGACGAAAACAGTAATTTGACATATTTATTAACTTATGTAAACTATTGACCTATTAATTTTAATTCATCTCAAGTCTTGGCTTATTTCTCTCTTTCTCCCTTACTTTTTTAACTTAAAGTAGGTTTTTTAGATTTTAAATTTATGCCACGTCAGCTTAAAACAAAACGGAGAGTAATAGAAAGAGTATTCTTACTAACGTTATAAAATTCAAAAGAGTAGATCACTTTTTAAAGTTTAAGGGATAAAGTGAATAAGAACTATAGTTTAAGGGGTAAAAATAAAATTTATCCTCATCGTAAGGATAAGCTGAATGATTAATGTTGAATAAAATTTTTCTCCAACAATTACTGTAGAAGATTTCAAGCCCAGAAAAAGTACAAAGCTTAGCTGTAAGATTATCCTGAATGATGTAGAAATACTGTGCAAATCGTGCTGGATGACATCGGGAGCACAGATTTAAATTACTTTTTTCTTTCATTTCCACAAAAAAAAAAAAAAAAAAAAAAAAACCCCAACAGCAAATGATGGGAACGGGAAAAAGTGAACGGGAAAAGACCAACACAATTTACCAATGGCTGTACTCATGTATTACTAATATTAGAATACATTCTTTGTTGTTAATACAACTCTATTTTGCTTCTTTTCTTGCAGTCCATTCAGCATTAATCTAACCGGGACATAAATTATGAAACTAAACAAAAAAAAAAATTCAAAATGAAATAAAAAAAAAAAGGTTTCAGAGCCAATGCACTATCAATCACAACCAAAATTTCCAAAATTTGTCGGGGCAATATCAAACGATCTTTACAAGTCACCTGCAAAGTTGCCCCAATAAAATCTGCGGGTTCATTTCTCGCTGCGAGTCTTCAAAAACTCTGCACTTTTATCAAAATCACTCCCTTGCCGTAGGTTAAGATTAGCTTCAATGTTGTAACTTTGAAATTCTCAGAACTTCATCTCAACTATAAATCACCTGTCTGTATCATGAACTTCATAGTAAGTCTTCAGTTCCTGTTAATTTTGCATATTCATTTTCATCAATAGCCCCCTTTTTCAGCTTCTTCAGTAGACGGTATTCCCGTGCCAACTCTTCTTCTTCTTCAATTGACTGAGCAGCACGTCTCTGTTTAGCTGTTTTCTTTCGCATCAAAGTAGGTGCAGCATTTGAACTTCTGCCAGCCTTTTCAGGTTTTGGCTGTTGCTGTTGCGCTTCTTTCTTCGCTTGCAAATTTTTCCTTCTTTGCTTCTCACGAGATTTATCCCTAAATAACCAATTAAGTTTACTTTTTCTTAGCACAGTTTTACACTGGAAGATGAGAAATTGTTTTTATGTCGGTCATGCCAAAGGCAATTAAAAGGTCAAAACTTTGTAACTACAAGTGTGAATATGTGTGTGTGTAATTCGAAGAAAAAAAAAATACTGAGCCTTTGATGAAATACAAAACAAAACGTTCAACAAATCAAATGAATCTAATGAAGCTAGTTCAGAGAAAATATTGCTTGAAAAAGAATTCCTTGTTAGGTAAAAACATTAAAGAATCATTTGAATACCAAAATAAGAAATTTGCACCTTACCTAGAAAACTGGTTTTATCCTTATCACTAGCTCTAGAGAGGTGCAGCACCTTATAACTTATTCAACAGGTGCAAATAAACTATTGAGTAAAGGGTGTTAAGAATCTTACTTATATTTGATCTCCTCCACATTGATATCTTCAACAGGGGCGAACCCTTCCGTGGGAAGTGAATGGTGTTTCACCTCAGGCATCGCTGGAAGCTTCAACAATCCAAATCCCATGCACAACTTCCCAATTTCAAGATCTTTCCACCTGTTTCAAAAAATTAAAATAGCTTGAGAGAGAAGAGAGAGAGAGAGAGAGAGAGAGAGAGAGAGAGCACTGAAAAGAAGCAGTCACACACCTGAAAATGTAAGAGCAATGATGCTCTTTATACCCACGGACATAAGAAACAAATGCTCTAAGCCCTTTTTCCATGACATCACGATCCTTTTTTGCTTCAGATCGTATCTAAACAAAAGATGGACCAAAAATATCAAGTTAGAAGTGCCCAATTTTGATGGTATCAAATATTTCAAAATCAAGTACTAGTAGGTCGTTGGTATCAAATATTTCAAAGTCAAGTGCTAGAGAGCAAGAGGAAGGGAGGAGGGAAGGAAGGAACAAAAGATAGAACAAAAATATAAGTGCCGTATTTTGTTGGTATCAATATTTCAAAATCAAGTGAGAGGGAGGGAGGGAGGGATGATGATGAAAAATTTTAGAAGACGTTTCAATTACATTTGTTATTACTAAGGATGATGATGAGATGATGTAGTCTTAGAAGACTCTGTTTCAGTTACAATTTTTTTTATTACTAATGATGATGATGAATATGATGATTGCCACATAATGAATCCTGCTAACCAGCGGAACAACATCAGAAGCATCTTCAGATAATTCCCTTTCTTGAACATGAACCCTTTTCACACGAAGATATTCCACATAACCTTCCTCCTGGAATGATACAACATAATGACCACCATTATCATCCATATTGAACAGCAACATGTGGACAACGTGATAGTACTAATTATACATACAGCCACTAAATAGTTTTGTAACAAAAGGAATCACTTATCAAATGGTTACAGAAATAAGAAATACACCTTTGGCATCAAGAAAATAATTGAATCTCCTTCTCTACCCATACGAGCAGTTCTTCCAACTCTATGTATAAAGACATTTGGATCTTGAGGAGGATCATACTGCAAAAGCAAACAGTTGACAGTTAATGAAACTGGTAGTGAAATGAAAAGACTCAATAACTTGCACGTCAGACAGTACAAATGTGTCAACTTTAAACGTTACATAGACTGCATAGCTTACACCATTCCTGTACTTAAGAAGTTACCTGAATAACAAAATCAACGCCTGGAATATCAAGTCCACGTGCCGCAACATCAGTGCACAGAAGAACGCCACTTGCAAGCGATCTAAACTTGTCCAATGCTTTATCCCTTGCAGTCTATAGAACGCAAAAAGTTTAAATAGAGTTCACAATCATTACAAGTTGATGAAATGATGAATTTATTCCCTTGGCCAACGTATGTTGCACTTTAAATCACCTGTTTCATCTTCCCCCATAGAGGGATTAAATTCAAACACTTTAAAGAAGCAAGACGTGGAAGAACAAGTCCCCAGTACTGAACACAAGCACAAGTCATCAAGTATCTACAAAAGAAAAAGAAAAGGGAAAAAAAAAAAAAAACATTTATTAAATCACAGTAATTCATTGTCAATCACAAGGACAACACACTAATCAATCTTTTGTCGGAATATGCAAGCAACTCACACTATAATCTTTTTAGACTTGTTCTTAATAAGGAGATCCACAAGCTGTGATGATTTTTTGTCTGCTTCACACTCCAAATACTGCAATTAAAAAAACTGTGTTATTTCTACTATTCTGATTCTTCGTCTCCTCAAGCGAAGATTTAAAAAAAAAAAAGGAAAAACAGGATCCAGCATACATTGAGGTGAAGGCCCGAAGGTGTATTCCAAGAGGAAGCTTGTTCTGCCAATGCTGAACCATTTACAGACTTTGTTTCAGCCCGTACTTCGACTCTCACGGGATTTCTCAGTCCGGCCTTGGCCAGCTCTTCCACTGCCTGAGTTTGAGTTGCTGAGAAGAGACCAGTTCTCCGAAGCTTTGGCAACCGAGCTATAATCGAAGTCATCTGCCTTTGGAATCCCAAATCCAAAAGCCTATCGGCCTCATCTAGAATCAGAACCTATAAACAACCATCACACACTATCACTCGTACACATTCACATAATTTTGATGCATACCAACATTAATTTCGGTTTAGAAACCGGAAATTTAGTGCACTTGATTTTCAACTATCTTTTCCTACAAGGTTCCAGCCAACATTGATCAAAGGGCATGGATTGAACTTGAACTTAAAATTATCTTTCTCAAAGAAACGAATACAGACCTCAAAGTTCCTGAAGTCCAAGCTTTCAATTCGTTCCATAATATCGAATAGCCTCCCGGGAGTTCCGACCAACAAGTTAGCTCCTTCCTTCTCGATTTTCTTTATGTCCTCTTTCACGTCGGTTCCGCCGACTAAAAGCACCGACTTGAAATTCGGTAGCGTCGAAATGAATGGCTGAGCAACGGTGAATATTTGCGTGGATAGCTCCCTCGTCGGAGAGATGATTACTCCCATAACCTGCATAGGCAATGAATAGGTTTCGTTTCTTTTAGGAAAAAATTTCTCGGCATCCAAACGGGGAATTAAGAAGGGAACGAGGAGAACTTTGGCACACCTGGTGAGGTTTCGGAGGAGGCGAAACACGGCGGAGAATCTCGACGAGTGGGACAACGAAGGCTAGGGTTTTGCCGGAGCCGGTGGCGGCGTCGACGGCTACGTCTTTAAAGCTGCAAAGCAAGGGGATTGTGGCGGCTTGAACCGGCGTGCAGAACTCGAAGCCGGCTTGGGAGAGGGCTTCAAGAACCGCCGGAGAAAGCGGCGGCTTGAGATCGGAGAAGCGGGTGTCGGTTAACGCCCGGTTGGGGTTGTGCTGAGGATCATCGGCCATGGCGTCGCGGCAACAGTGCACGGTGTCGTTTGTGGTTTTGGCGGTTCACTTTCGGGACAATTGAGCCCTCGTTGAGCTCAAGGTAAGGTAAGGTCGGGAATTCTTTCTTTATTTTTTTTTCCCCTGAGAAAATAAGGTGAATTGCAGTTTTTTAACTATACTTTTTTAATAAGCATCGAAATTTTATTTTTTAAATAAATGGTCCCAACTTTTTTTATTTCAACAAAATGTAATTATTGATTAAAATTAATTAATTATTAATTAAATAATAAAAATTATTGAGTTAATCAATGATTAATTATTATATTAATTAATGATTGACTATTAAATTAATAAGAGAAACAACTATTTTGATGAATTTTACAAAATTTTACTTATTTAAAAAAAATCCTTAAAAATGGGGCCATTTTTCCCAATATCTTTTTTTTAACAACTCCTGTGTAGTTTCATGTGAAACGACTGTGGATTACTTATTGAAAGTTTGTCGTTTTAAAACATGTCATATGGGCGTAAACGCCACAATCCTTTTGATTTTGTGTCGTTTCAATACGAGATGCAAGTCGTTTGCAGTCTTCCAAGTTCTTTGTTTTTCTATTTTTTATTTTTATTTTACTTTTCTTCTGTGTATTTTATTGAAATATTGTGCTCCCCTTTATATGTTACAAGGTATAATCTCGTAGTTATCTTTCATTCTCGTGTTTTGTATTTTTCTTGTTTTTATGGAGATGTCGGTTATCAAAATTTTCTGCTGTTTATATGCTAGCATGTTCCTTGCCGATAATCTCCACAACTTGTCACTTTGTTGCTTGGGAAATTGATGTCGTTTGGTGGAGTAAACGACACGCCGTTCGATTAATCATCTAACAGTCACTATCACCGAGATTTTAATTTAGTATTAGATTAAGATTATTTATTCTTAAATATTTGCTTCAGCCCACAATCCACAATAGTTAACCAAAACAAACAAAAAAACAAAAAAAAAAACAAAAGGAAAAATACAATATTGAATATTCTACTATCAAGTAAGATACACCCGCCTAATTTGCACGAGTAGTCATAAAATATAACTAATAGCTATTGTTAATTTCTTATAACCATACCCCCACCTTACCATACCGCGGAAATTACTCCCTCAGCGTCTGGGAACTTCACCAATGACCTGAAACCACTTTCTCTGCAAAACCAAATCACAGAAACAACCATAACCCGTAATGGAAGTTTAATTGAAAGAAGCAAAAGGCGGAAAATAATGGTGACGAGACGAGATTTGCTGAAATGGCATCTTCTCATTCTTCTTCTCCTCCTAACGATTTCTTATCGAGTTTTGTGCTTGAGCTCTGCCTCGGCCATATGCGATTTCAGCATCACCGACCGTAACAAGCTCTACAACTTCAACTTGGCTTCTCCCTTGCGAAATTTCCCTCATGGCGTCCTCAGCGAAGATGGGTATTTTCTCTTTTTTTTTTATATTTTTTTCGGACTTATTTTATATGGCCGTTTTTTTCATTTTGGTGATTGATTACTGTTTGATACCAGGGATCTGGGCTAAGGGGGATCTTAATCGTATTTAGGGATTACGATTTGATGCATGTAATAAGGGTACACGTTATTTTTATTTATTGTTTTTTAGTGCTTGTATTTGGTGTCCATTGTTATTAACGCTTTCCCTTATTAGTATTTTCTTCGCTGTTATAATTATTGTAATGATTTGTGTTACATGTAGGGATTTGACATCCACTTGTTTGTTAGGGATTAAACGTCCTAATCCTTTACTAACAAGAGCAATAAAATAAAAGAATTGTAATCTAATGCACATAACAAAAATTAATAATAAAAAAGTGCAGACGCTAAAGTTATAGTGATTTACCTCAATGTAAGAGCTACGTGCACTTTTTCATAGAAGATAGGGTAACCGAAATGCGTCTGCGAAAACCGTAAGATCGATCCGTGTGCTAACTTTGTGTCAGGGAGATAATTTGACTCCACACCCAACACTGTTTTGGAGAAATGTTGGGTTTAGTCTTCTTTTTTTTTTCTTTTTTTTTTTTCCTGCTGTAGTTAACTTATGGAAATGTATGCTTTAACGGGTTGCTAATATATGATGTTCAGCTTTTTTAGTTGATGAGTAATTCTTTTATGGTGACGTTTTTATGCATTTTTGTAGATTTTAATCATGTCAGGTTCTAATCAATTTACCTTTTTCTTTTGTTTTCTGCATTATCCTATTACAGGTTTTATAAGGTGGAAGAAAACGAGACTGTGCTATGGTTTCAGGTTGGCCCCATCAGGTCACATTTCTTTGTTTTCCTAGTTATTGTTACTATCACTATAAATTTAATTATGTTGAGATCAGTTGCTTGTTGTGATTGCAAACAATGAGGAGACCATTTTTCTTTTGTATTTTGGGCTTTTGCAAGTTTATAGGGAATTTATATAGACCATGTGGAACCAAGACAAAAGTTCTCTAGACACTAGACTGGTTCGCGATAGGAACCGTTGCATGAAAGGGAATTCTTTTCCTCTTGTGGAAGATAGCTTTGTACCAGATATTGTAGATTCTTTCACTTTATTTCTTAATTCCAATTCATTATACTGAGTTTTTCCTCATTGGTACCCATGCGCAGCTTTGCGATGTGATGGGTTTCAACCACGATCCACCTAAATGTGTTGACTGCCCGGTAATGATTCCCCAGTTTCATAAATTCATTTATTTTTCCCCTTTCTTTTCTTAGACAGAGCAGAGTACACTTTTCATTCTTTATAATTCATAAATCCAAGTGTTATACCAGTTTAATAGGGAATTTCTTTTAAAAACCTGCCCTCAGGGTTAGGCTAGTTCAAATTCTACCCATTGTTATGAAATAGAGAAATTCATGTTATGCCATCCCTAAATTTACCAAAAAGATCCTGCTTATTTCTTTTCTTTTTCTTCCCCCCCGCTTCTACTCAATGTTGTAGGACTGTGGAGGCCCCTCACACTGTGGTATGAATTGTAGTGCACTTGTGGCTAACAACATAGGAGGTAATATTCTCTGAGGCTTCTTTCACGTTTTTAATTAATACAGTTGATTTTTAGTTTCTGCAAATTACTTAGTTTTAAAAGGATTTATACTAGGATATCTGCTTCCGGTAAATCCATTCCCTCATAATTTTTTAGTTAGCTAAGACTAAAGTTCTAGCTCCTAAAGAGTTGCTTTTGGTAGTGCTCATGTGCATGATGTCTGCATATTTTGCCTTCTAGCAAAGAAGTCCTCATCAGGAAATGATTGGAGGTTAAAGTATATTGGAGATGGGAAAAAATTGTTTTTTATTGCTCTAACGCGAAACATACTTTGTATACAGGTTATCCAGTATGCACTACTATTGGGCGTGCTAAAAGCATAAGTATTAACATTATTGGTGAGTTGCTACTTGATTCTTTTGTATTATCTTCCATATTGCATGTAGAAATATTATGTTTTCAAAAAGAATTTATTTATATGGCATTTGGTACAACATGAAAGCAAATTCATACTGCTATTTTAGATTTTATAAGGTTTCTCTCTTATCAAACTTCGGCAGATAAGGAAAATCCTCCCATGGGTGTCATTGTTAAGATGTCAAATAGTGGCCAAGCGCACAACTGTTCACTTACAGTCTCTGTAATCTGTGATGCAAATGGAGTTCAGGTAGCATCTTTTCTATATTAACTTTAGGATTCTTAAGTTCTCGCACTTTCCATACTGTATTTATGGCTGTACTTCTTTTTCTTTTTCAGGGACCTTATTCACTGAACCGGACTGGGACATGTGCTTATGTAAGTGCTTTCATTTTTATTACTTTTTTAATTTCATTAATGTAGAATTTTAAGGCTCCTGCAACTGATTATGATGGTAATGATATCTTGACTAGCTTCTCCTGAGAATAAATTTTAACTTTACCGAATTCTGGAAACTATTTTTCGTTTTTAATAAAATCAATGCCTCCAGCTTGAGTGGCAAATGCTCGTGTGTATTCCAGGTTTAACCAAAAATAATAATAATAATAATAATAATACAAAGAAAGAGAGAGAGAGCGAAAGAAAGAAAGAAAGAAGCTAATCATGAAGCAAGGATTAAAAACTTGTATGCTGGGTAGATTTCTGACACTTCCTACCTGGCTTTTAGTGTGGATAGCCAAAAAAGAAAATAATAATAAAAAATTATTATATCAATCTTGAATTTATTTAACTCAGGTGGTTGGTACTTGAGGAAATCAGACGAGCTTGCAATTGCTTTATGTGCCATAATATATTTTGCAACATGAATTTGATGGAGGTTTTGAAATGCCTGGGACGTAGGTATAGATGTTAATTTTACATGCCTGTTCACACTGTTTTAATTTCATAATTTGATATTTCTGGCAGGCTACAGAGCTAAAACATCCTTCTGGCTGTGCCGAGGTTGCAAATATAAATGCAAAAGGGTGGGGCTGGTTTAGTACCTTAATCTTAATGTAAGGTTTTAATTTGTGAACACTTACTATTGCGTACTACTAAAATCTGAGTGAGTCATCTTCATGTACTGATAGTTGTCATGGTTACAGCATCGTATGCCTTTTTGGAGCATATCTTCTGGCTGGTGCAGTTTATCGATATTTCTTCCTTGGAATTCGTGGTATAGAGGTATGTTTGTCTCTTCCAAGTTGAGCTTCTTCTTTGTATCCATCTCTATGTCTATTCAAAGTTCGGTTTTCTTTATTTGCCCAACTGTTTTCCATGGAACGTTATAAAATGGGATTGAATTTTCTCGACCCCTCAGCCTTTATAAACGTTAAGATCTACCAGTAATGTAAGGTTGAAGTAGGGAGAATTAGATTGTTTGAGATAAGAGTTAGTGATATCAAGTCCTATTTAAACAACTAGCAAGGAACACTTGACACAATTAAGTATATTTTACTCTGAACGACAAAAATCCAAGCAAAAATTTAAAGGAAGAAAAAGTATTAAAAGAAAAATGCTTTCATAAATTACAGGAAACTGTTGTATAACAAGCATCTCGACATAATTGAGGTTGTATTTTAAGGTAGCCTCTGGCATTGTGCTGACCCATATTGTTCTGGTCCTCTAAGTTCCATGTTTCCATGGCATGCCAGCACGAAACTGATGTTAATTGAGGTTTTCTGGCTGAGCCGTTGGGTTGAGAAAGAGTCTCTCGTATGTACATGTAAACATTTGTTTTATCACATGCACTTGCTTGTCTATCAAATTCTGTCATCCATGAAATTTTTACTGGAGCTTACCAGGAAAAATTAGATGGCTCATTCATTCTTCCAGCATACAACAACAACAACATCAAGCCTTAATCCCACTTAATTGGGGTCGGCTATATGGATTTCACTTTTTCACGCAACTCTGTTCGAAATTAGACTTTTCTGAAGGTCTAGATCTAGAATGTCTTTTCTAACTATTTCAATCCATGTAATTCTTGGTCTACCCCTCCCTCTCCTAGTATTAGGTATAAGAATGTCCTCCCAAGCACAAACTAGTGCTTCTAGCGGTCTACATTGGACATGCCCGTACCACCTCAAGCGGCCTTCGCGCACCTTTTCTTCTATTGATGCTACACCTACTTTACTACGGATAACTCCATTCCTTATGCGACCCATTCTTGTATGGCCACTCATCTATCTTAAAATACGCATTTCTGCCACACGCATCTTAGATATATTTTATCTCTTAATGGCCCAACATTCACTACCATATAACATAGTTGGGCGGATTGCAGTCCTATAGAACTTTCCTTTCAACTTAATAGGCATCTTGCCATCACATAAAACTCCCGTAGCATTCTTCCACTTAACCCACCCTGCCTTAATCCTATGTTGAATATCCTCTTCTATATCTCCTTCATACTGCACTATAGACCCAAGGTACCTAAACTTCGTAGAAGCCCCAATCTCCACACCATCTAACGAAGCTCTATCACTCTGATTACTTGAGTTACTAAACCTACAATACATGTATTCAATTTTCGTCATATTTAACTTAAATCTATTTGTCTCGAGAGTCTATCTCCACAGTTCTAATTTACGGTTAACTCCTTCCCTCTGTTCATCAACTAAAACTATATCGTCCGCAAAAAGCATACACCAAGGAACTCTATCTTGGATTTCTCTTGTCAGCTCATCCATCACAATGGTGAAAAGATAAGAACTAAGAGCATACCCTTGATGAAGGCTGATCCGAATGGGGAACTCTGCCGTGTAGCCTCCAGCAGTTCTCACACTCGTGACCACCCCATTATACATGTCCTTAATTACCTTGATATACCTCACATGCACTCCTCTCTTTTCTAGCACCCACCATAAAATTTCCCTCAGCACCCTATTATATACATTTTCTAAATCTATAAAGACCATATGTAGGTCCATCTTGGCTTCTTTGTACCTTTCCATCAGCATCCTAAGAAGAAAAATGGCTTCTGTGGTTGATCTGCCTGGTATGAAGCCAAATTGGTTACCTGAGATGGTAGTTGTGGCCCTTAATCTCCTTTCAATAACTCTCTCCCAAAGTTTCACAGTGGCTTATTAACTTGATGCCCCTATAATTGTTACAATTCAGCACATCTCATTTATTCTTGAAGATGGGGACAAGAATACTTTTCTTTCATGCTTCAGGCATATGCTTCTTGTAGATTTTCAGAGAAGGAAATTGCCCTCTTTTTCTCTCTTATTAATCTCATTGAATCGGTACAAAATATATATATATATACTACAACTATAAATTCTAGGTTAAAGAGAATCGGGAAAATATCCCACTAAACTAGGAGATAAGAGATAGAGGAAAACTGAATTTAAAGATAGGAAATCAAATCCTAATCCTAATATCAATCCGAACTATATTGAGGATAATTCCTAATTTGAATTTTGAATTTCAACACTCCCCCTCAAGCTGATTTGTATATGTTGAACAAACACAGCTTGTGATTCAGTTTCTCAAAACTTGTCCTTGGTAGGGCCTTAGTGAGGATGTCTGCCACTTGAGATTGAGTAGGGATGTAAGCCGGCTGCACAATGGACTTTTCTATTTTCTCTGCAATGAAATGTCGATCAATCTCGATATGCTTCGTTCTGTCATGATGTACTGGATTCTTTGCAATCCGTATAGCTGCTTGGTTATCACAAAGTAATCTGATAGGCTTCTCATTTAGTACCCCCGTCTCACCAAGTAGTCTACGTATCCACATACCTTCACAAATACCCAGTGCTAGTGCTCTAAATTCGGCTTCTGCACTGCTCCTTGATACGACAGGCTGTTTCTTGCTCCTCCAAGTTACTAGATTTCCCCAAACATAGCAACAGTAGCCGGTGGTTGATCTTCTATCACTGACATCTCCTGCCCAATCTGCATCTGTGAAGACTTGAATATCTCTATTCTCTGATTTCTTATATAGTATCCCTTGTCCTGGAGTCATCTTGAGGTATCTTAGAATTCTGTACACTGCTTCCATGTGCTCCTCCATAGGATTATGCATGAATTGGCTTACCACACTTACTGGAAAAGCAATATCAGGTCTCGTGTGTGACAGATAGATGAGTCGTCCTACAAGTCTCTGATATCTCCCCCTGTCAACAGGTGTAGTGTCGTTCCCAGTCCCTAGCTTCTTTGCCGAGTCCATTGGTGTGGTTGTGAACTTTACAAACAGTGTGTGATCTGCTTGACACTGAGTGTATCCATATCTAATTACTGACTTTGCAAACCTGTCAAACCAAGCTCGAGGAGACTGCTTGAGTCCATATAGTGACTTCTTGAGCTTGCATACCTTGTTGTTGCTGACGGTAGTTTCCAGTCCTGGAGGTATCTGCATGTAAACTTCTTCTTCCAAGTCACCATTCAAAAATGCATTCTTAACATCTAGTTGGTGCATCGGCCAATCTAGATTCGCAGCAAGTGAGAGAAGGACTCTGATGGTGTTCAACTTGGCCACTGGCGCAAACGTCTCTTGATAGTCTATCCCATAGGATTGAGTAAATCCCTTTGCAACTAGTCGGGCTTTTAGTCTTTCAATGCTTCCATCCGCATTATGTTTGACTGTGAATATCCACTTGCATCCGACTGGTTTCTTTTCACACGGAAGATCAGAGCGGGAGGTCCTGAGTTCAAACCTCCGTAATTGCACTATTTATCCCCATTTAAAAATTGTCATGTGTTGGGTCTTTAATATATCTCGGGCTTAAATATTCACGTGTTGGGCTTTCCAATTAATTTACCTACACGATTGCCCATTGTCCAGCCCACACGTGAGGGGGACTGTTAAAGTATAAAACTATTGTTAGCCCACCTCCTAACAGCTTAAGCTTTTGGGATGGATTGGTAAACTAACACTTCTTCTTTAGCATCTCATTAAAAAGCTTAGTGAGCCACACAATTCATATATCTCCTAACGCCATCCAAACTTCTATTGAATATTATCTGGTCCACATGCCTTCTCCTTTTTCATTTTTCGTAGTGCAGTTTTAACTTCTGAGACTCTGATTCCTCTTGTATGCATCACATTAGGTTCTCCTTGTGACCTAAGATCGTCAAACTCTATCACATGATCATCATTATAAAGTTTCTTAAAGTAATTCCACATTTTCCTAATGTCTTTATCTTTTGTCAGAACCTGATCCGTATCATCCTTAACACACCTCACTTGATTTAGGTCCCGACACTTTCTTTCTCTTATACAACTAGTTTATATATATCATTTTCTCATTTTCTAGTCCCAAGTTTCCTATATACCTCATCTAAGTAAGTAGATCGAGCCTTACCAATTGCTCGCTTAGCTTCTTTCTTCGCTTCTTTGTACGTATGAAAAGTTTCAACATCCTTACGCTTTGGTAAATCTATGTAAATCCCTGTTGGTCCTAATAGCCTTTTGAACTTCTTCACTCCACCACTAGGTTTCTTTCCCTGGGGGGCCTTTACCTCTAGATTCCCCTAGTACCTCCTTTGCCACTTTTCTAATGTAGCTGGCCATGGCATCCCACATAGTATTTACATCACCTATATATGACCAAGTAGCCTCCTCGAACAACTTCTCTTTAAAGGCTAATTGCTTTATTCCCTTCAAATGCCACCAACGAGTTCGTGAGAGGTGGTTTATCTTAGTCCTTCTATAGCAAAGCTTAATGCTCACATCTAAGATCACTAACATATGTTGGGTGGCTAGTACTTTTTCAGGAATTATTTTACAATCCTTACATAGAGAACGTTCTCTATACCTTGTGAAAAAATAATCTATCTGGCTCAAGTTCTTTCTATTCTTAAAAGTGATCAAGTGAGAATTTTTTTTCTTCAAAAATGTGTTTGTTATGATAAAATCATGTCCCAACGCAAATTCCAAAAATAGATTTTCCTTCTTCGTTTCGAGCTCCAAAACCAAAACCATCGTGGATCCTTTCGAATTTTTCCCTATCCTTACCAACATGCCCATTGAAATCTCATCCAATGAAAATGCTATCCTCATTGCCTATACGACACACTAAGTCGTCCATGTCTTCCCAGAACTTGACTTTAGTTTCTGCATCCAGTCCTAGTTGTGGAGCGTAAGCACTAATTACATAGATGAACTTATTTCCTAGTACCAATTTGAGTATAATAATTCTATCCCCTATTCGCTTAATCTCAACTACGTCATCCTCCACAATTTTGTCCACTAGAATACCAACTCCATTGCGATTCCTTTCCCAACCTGTATACCTTAACTTGTGTCCTAAATTTTCAATCTCCTGCGCTTTCTCTCATGTCCACTTCATTTCCTGTAAGCATAAAATGTTAATTCTTCTTCTTACCATAACATCTACTAACTCTATAGATCTACCAGTTAAAGAACCTACATTTCAACTACCTAAACGAATTTTCCTATACTGGGCATACTTGAACATAATTAGAGTCTTACTCTTACTGTTATGTTTTATGCACGTTTTTAACAAGTTATTATATTTAGAAAGAAATGTAAAACTGATTTAGTTATGCACCCTTGAATTTTGACGTGTGTCTCTCTCTTTTCAAGGTTATTCCAAACCTGGAATCCTGGACCAGCTTACCTCAGAGAACACAGGTATTTTCATGCCTTTTCCAGTAGTCGTTCCTTACTCAGGTCTTTTTACCCCTCAAAAGCCCGGTAATGATTATTAACTCGAAATTTCCTCTTTGCTTCTTACTGCAGAGTTTTTTTGCATCGCTTGTGAGAAGATTCAGAGGACCTTCACAAGGTTATCGAAGCTCGTATTCTTCTGTCAACTTCTGAGTGCAAATATTTTAATATTTGGTGAGTTCATTTTGGTATAATTTCTTCTCTACCGTGAGCATTTTCGACACCAAGTGCAAGTTGTTGAGTATCTTCAAAGCAGCCCTCTAGTTTGAAGCCTGTTGTTTCACCAAAAAAATGGACTTTTGCAGAACTAGGACTTAGATCACGCTCCATAATATCGCTCCTCTCCACCCCGTCAAATTCAATCAATTATTTTATTCCCGCCATTGATATTCAGTAGCTTGGTAATCCCCGTAGTCCTTGCTCTAGCAATTGCTAGCATTGTTCTTTTTCTCTAATATTTGAATTTTCACTGGCTCTCGTTCAAACAATTTTGGAGACATTGATTTCTTATACAATTTTGAACATGAAGTCGATTAAAGAAAACGGGAGTTTTTTCAGATTAATCATGGTTAACATTCTTTTTTTTTTTTTTTAAACATGTTCTGTTACTGGACCGAATCTCAATGAAACTTTTCTATCAAAACTAGTTCATAAGTTTTTAAGTTTGCTTAAAAAGACAAAACATGGTGATTGTAGATTTTCAAACTAGACTTGCTCTAAATAGTAACATAACATAAATTAGTGCTTCATAAAAACTGGAATTTTTAGTCTTATCTTATTTGTTCCTAAAGAACTCAGGTATAATCTTAGAGGATTGATGCTTGAGTGAAATCCAATAATTAGATTGGTTGTATTAGGTTGATGATTTTTGATGAAAGCGACTAAAACCTACTAAAAATACCTCAATTATACTAGTCAACGCAAAAAGTCAGTGTCTTGGACAAATTTGTGTTTAAAGCAAGAAGTAAATTACCTGATGAGGAAAATGGTTGTAACGCCTTTTTTTTTTTTTTTTTTTGGACGAGACAATTGAAACTGTTATGAGACATATGACTTTGCTTTGATGCAACATTGCAAAGCTTCCTAGAGAGCACCTCAAGCAGCCAAAGGGTTGCAACAAAAATAGTCACAATACAAGACTATGGTTATGTAGAGGAAGTTGTCAAATGTTTCATTTGGGTCGTTTTGTTTTTGTGAAGTTTGAGGTTTTAGATTCTGGGCTTATGTTGGCGAACCGCATTTGAAAGGGAACATTTTTGCCTGGACGAGATTGCTTGAATAATTGAATCCAGATGTTTTATGGGGTTTGTCTTGGGTTATTAACACTATTTTTGCATGTATTATGAGTATTGTATCACTTAGATCCCTGAACTTTTTATTTTGACAAATTAATTCCTGACTTTTTATTTTTTTAGCAAATTTAGTCCATGACATTAAAATTGACAAATGGCACTTAAAATTTCTTAATCGCATCTCAGTCGCACAGTAGCTGAAATTTTTATATAAATAGCTATATCAAATGCAAAACATTCTATTTTTATTTTAATAGCTACGAAGAAGAAAATATTTTGCATTTAATATAATTATTTTTGCGAAAATTTCAATTATATGGGATTTGGACGTGATTAAAAGGGATAGGAGAAGCAAATTAACAATGTTGCACGCCAAAGAAAATGGCAGATTGAGGCATGATGTTGTGGTGAGACAATCTGTTACAAAACAATCAAGTAATTAATGCTAATCGGTAGTTAAATAAATTGCTTACACTAATCGGAACCTTCTAATCTGTAGTTAAATAAGTTGCAATTAATTAAAATCGATTTAGTTGATACATCACTATTATTCGTTTCTGGTTGTCTTGGAGTGGCAGCCTACAGCTCATTAGCTCAATCAATCGTCCAATATTTTTGAGGGTAAGAAATAAGAAAATGAAGCAGGTGAGAGCCAACTACTCTGAAGCTGAAATCTCACCAGTTATCCTATTACTCTTTACCAAAGCTTCTTCATAAATTATTGCATCACTGCCCCTATGAAATTTTTAATTTGGAGTAGGAAACCATAAGATAGTATTAATATTGAAAGAAAAGATGTGATGATTACTAAGCAAAAGGCAATGGATTTTTTCAATATTGCATTGAGAAACTTGGCTTAGAAGCCAAGCGAAATTATAACCTCCATTTCCAAGTACACCATCATGTACCGCCCATTATCAGCAGTCTCCTACACTTGCTTCTCACGCCTTTCCTATGATATGCCTTTTTGTAAAGACCAAACCACGAAAGTGGACTCCCATATCTACAAGTAGCAAAAAGAAGGGCTGGATATTGTTGCAACTTCCTTTACTTCTGTCAAATTATGATCTCTAACAAGTAAACTCATATTGAAAAATATATTATTAGTAAAGCATACTTGTTAATTACTAAATCACATTAGAATCATATTAAATTAGAAAGTTATAATAATTTAATAGAATAAAACTGTCATGTCCTATAAATAGGGGTTCTTTTTTTCATTCGCTAATGACAGAAAGAATTAGATTTCACAATGCAAGTTGCTAATGCTAATTTTTTTTTTTAAATATATATATATATAAGTAATAATAAGTTGGAGAATTTGTTGATAAGGAAATAGAAATCATGAATAGCCTTAGACGAAATCAACTAGTACTTCACGATTATGTGTTAATTGCACTAATTAAAACCAATATATATATATATATATATATATAACAGAAAGAGGGGGGAAATAAAAAAAAAAAAAGGAAGGAAAGTGACATGTTGATTCTATTTAATTCATTTTCTACTTAATTATCCCAACCAACTAATAGCGCACATTGAGTAACATAATTACCAACGCTTCTAAACCATAACTACAAAAACACACGTCTTCCATAGTTATTACATTCATTTCAAATTCCCCAAAAAAGTCCATTCCAGAGACTTTTGTATACAACATAGACATCATTTTTCACAAGCTGATCTCAATCAAATTAATCAAGAAACCAAAGAAAAAACGAAACACGCCAAAACAAATAGCGATTCTTTAGTCATTGCAAACTGCAAACAAGAAGACGACAATGAAGCCTCCCCTGCCTTCCTCTTCCTCTTCGTCCTCCGTCCTCAGAAAGCCGCCACGTCAGCTCTCTCCCTACCTCTTCTCCTTGCTCGTCTTCATCGTCTTCGTCGCGATCCTCTACGGCGAGGACGTAATGTGCATCTTCAGCCAACAGCTCCAACTCGCTCCCGACTCGGCCCCACCCGGTGAGTCCACTCAACTCGTTAACAAACTCAACTCAAACAAAACGTTCTCCTTTATTCGAAAAAAAAAAAAAAAAAAAAAAACGAATTCTGAGAAACCGTGGTTTGCTGAAGCGGGTTTGGCTCTGGGTAGAGAGAGGAGGATTGCTAAGGAGAAGCTGCCGTTCGCCGTCGGGAAAACCGAGGAGAGTTGCGACGTGTTTAGCGGGAAATGGGTATGGGACGAGTCGAGATCGCTTTACGAAGAATCGGAGTGTCCTTATATACAGCCACAGCTCACCTGCCTCGAACACGGTCGACCGGAGACAAAGTACCAGAACTGGAGATGGCAACCCAACGGCTGCGATCTTCCCAGGTACGCCATTTCCTTTATTTTTTTTATCAAATTCACCGTCTCGATTATAATTAACAAAATTAGAACAAAAAAATTCAAGAGTTTTATCATACAAATGCACTTCTCGATTGTTCTGATTCAAGAAATGAAATGGTGGATCAAGTTTCAGATTAATTATACACTTCCTCTCGGAATTCGATTTTCTTTTTCTTTTTAAATAGTTGGGATTTCGTTTTTCTCGCTTTACGGAATAGTCTTTTGATTCTTTGGAAACTCACCGACAAAGCGAAGAATTTATAATTAGTACGGTTTTTCTATTTGTCTCATCTGAAAAAAAAAAAAAAAAAAACAGTTTCTCTCGTCTCCTTTTTTTCCCCTACCTTTTTGTTTTTTTGTTTCTTCTTTTACTCTCATCGGAGCCGTTGGCCGGCAAATAACGGCCAAAGATGGTACACGTGTCGTGTTATGGTGGATCTTGGGTGTGGAGATGATCAACAGCTTGAGTGTGTGGATTAGAAGTCAGACCTGTTCGTGACTGGTAATGAGGGGTTTTGAGTGGGGCCCAACTTTTTTTTTGTACCAATCCACGTGTCAGTTTGCGGTGATGAGTTTTCTGATGATTGGTCCCTCTCGCGGTGGGACTAGTTGCGTCCGTGTACGTCGCCGCCATTTATTTCGCGCGTGATCACATGCAAAGTTTTTGTCTTTGTTTTTTATTTTTTTATTTTTGGGTATCGTGAGTACATGCGAAGTTCTCTCTGTTGTTGTTTTGGCTATAAAACGTGGAGAGAATGTTATTGGATGGCTTCAAATAATTTCGTAACTTTTAGTTATTATTATTATTGGTAAGCATTACCGCTAAGGTGACCCCTTGGGGGTCACATATTGTACCCTTAATTCTAGTTTTAGCAGAATCAATTGTTGGTCTATTTTCTCACGAAAAAAGAAGGAATTTTTGCTTTGATTTACTGCATTTTTGGTTATTGGGCTAGCGGAACGTGTAATCCTGGCTAAAACTTGTGTGAATTAGAGGAATACTCTAGTTCATAAATAAAAATGGTACACATGAAAAGAAACTAGATTTCATAATAGTACTGAGCCTAATTTACACCTAAAAGTTTGAGTGAATTAGAGAGATATCATATTATCATTCTTAGATAGTTGGGAATTTAAATACATGAAAAATTTAAGCCTAATTTGTATTAAAGTAATTTACAAAATCTTTGCATTTTACACCTAAAAGTTGGGGCTGTTCAAAGAAGGCCTGAGATAAGATCGTGGGCTTTAATTAGCCCCAAGCACGTTTCAGGGCTTTTTGCTCTGTTTCTCAAATCTTTTTTTTTTTTCAGAAATAGTAGAAAATAGGTCATGAAAACTTAAGAAAGTATATAGATTAATTTTTAGTTAGAGAAATTAATAGGTCATAACTTGTTAAGTTATGGTTCATAATCAGATAAGTTATGGACAAACTTATCAAGTTATGGTTCATAGCCAGACAAATTATGGACAAAAACCGTGAATTATGGACAATAACTTGTCAAGTTATGATTCATAACCAAACAAGTTATGAACAAAAACAATAATTTGGCCTATTTATTAACTTATGTAAACTATTAGCCTATTAATTTTAATTCATCTCAAGTCTTGACCTATTTTCCTCCTTCTCCCATATTTTTGGGCAAAACTTGAGATGCACATGAGAAGCTTAAACCTTGCCAATTTTTAAAAATACCTCTTGAAATGGAGTCTGTTTTTATTTTTACTCCTTAACATTAACTTATATATTTATACTTTTTAAAGTAGAACTAATCAAGAGAGAGACTTTGTTAAATGGGGTATTTTTAGTACGTCAGATACTTATGGAGGTATAATATCTGTAAATTTTCTCTTAAATCTTAGACGCGGCGAATTATGACATGGTGTGCACACGCGTAGTCTTCTATTTATAATGTGATACAATTTTATTTTCCCTATTAATTTGCTTTCATAAATGTCGTCCTTTCTAGATCTAGTGCAGTTAATCATTAGGAAGACCAAAACATGCCATGTTACATTGGATTCTAATTTAATTGTAGTTAATAACTAATAAGACCAAAACATTGAAACGCTATCTTGGATTATTTAACCGTGTATTTCATAATAAAACATTGTTGATACTCCAATCATGAAGGTTCAATGCCACACTGATGCTCGAGACCCTGCGAGGGAAGCGGATGATGTACGTAGGAGATTCTCTGAATCGGGGTCAATACGTCTCCATGATTTGTCTTCTTCACTCACTCATTCCTGAAGATGAAAAATCCATGGAAACCTTTGGTTCATTGACCGTTTTCACTGCCAAGGTGCCTAATTTAATTTCTTTAATTGAAATAAGTTTTTTTTTTTTTTTGAAGTGTCCATATTTTGCATATTTGTTTTCCTAACCTTTTTTTTTTTTTTTTTTTTCTTATCTTCCATGTGTAGAAATACAATGCCACGATTGAGTTCTATTGGGCACCATTTCTTCTTGAATCAAATTCAGACGATGCAATTATCCATAGAGTATCTGATAGGATTGTCAGAAAGGGGTCCATCAATAAGCATGGCAAACATTGGAAGGGCGTCGACATAATCGTGTTTAACACTTACTTGTGGTGGATGACCGGATTGAAGATGAAGATCTTGTAAATTTCCTGCTCCCGAGGATTTAAATTATTAAGTAATATCTTATTACAGCTAGCTCTAGCTTAAGAAATGTGAGTATTATTAATAGCTGCTTCTTATGTATTTTCAGGCTTGGATCTTTCGATGATGAAGTGAAGGATATCATGGAGCTATCCACAGAGGACGCTTATCGTATGGCGATGAAGAGCATGTTGCGATGGGTGCGGATCAATATGGACCCTAAAAAGACAAGGGTCTTCTTCACTAGCATGTCACCTACTCATGCAAAGTAAGATTTTGATTCTAGCTAGCCTGCACAATTTGCTCATGGGTAATACTAAATAAATTATAAGGAAGAAATTTGAATGATCAGGAAGATCGAACAAGAAAAAACAGCATTTGTATTCAATTCGGTTAAAGTGGACAATAAAGATAGCAGACAAACAAATTGAAAAGAAAACTTTAGCTGGCAAATAGGAAGAGATCGAAGTCATAATGGTTGGTCCAAATTTGGGCATTGGCGGGTTTCTGACCTTATTAGTAACTAAGAAGAGAGAGTAGCTAGTATTATTTTTCAAAAGGAGAAAATTTTTACTCCTACTCATGCTTTAGGGACATCCGATAAAATTGGAACGATATAGAGAGTATTAGCATAGCCTCTCTTGTCATTATAAAATTTTAAATATCTCTTTAGTATTCCCTAATTTGTCATTTGTCAACAAAATTGGATACTCCTGAGAGTTTAGTTACTAGTACTATTGCTACTTAGCATACAATTCTCAATTCCCAAGTTGCAGAAATTAATTTGTTTCTTCGGAACTAAAACTTGGAAGTATATTTTGGCAGGAGCATAGATTGGGGTGGTGTACCAGGCCGCAACTGCTTCAATGAAACAACCATGATAGAAGATCCAACTTACTGGGGTTCAGATAGTAGGAAAAGCATAATGCAGGTGATTGGAGAAGTCTTTAGTAACTCAAAAGTGCCCATCACATTCCTCAACATCACCCAACTCTCAAGTTATCGCAAAGATGCGCACACGTCGATCTACAAGAAGCAATGGAACCCATTGACCCCCGAGCAGTTAGCAAATCCCGTTAGCTATGCTGATTGTGTGCATTGGTGTTTGCCTGGCCTTCAAGATACTTGGAATGAGCTGCTTTTTGCCAAACTCTTTTACCCTTGAAGAATGTAGTCATGATCAGTGGTAAACAATTGTTTCCTTTGTCAGATATCGCCGCGCGATCCGATCGAGCGCACGTGATTGTGAGCGGGATTTAGGATAAATTTTTCCATTCAATTGTAGCAATATTGATGTATGGGGAGTTTTTGGTTTTTGGGAGAGGGGCAAGGGAAGGTGAACGAATGACAACAGGGGTCATGATCATTGTAAAATCTCGCACATGAAAGGAAAAATACAAGAAAATTGATTGATTTTTTTGTTTTTGAAATTGGTGCAACTTTAAAGTGAAGAATTTCATTGGACTCGAAAAAAAAAAAAAAAAAAAAAAAGGGCCCTTGCAATCTTGCCACGGTTTCACTGTTGTTGCCTTTTAAATCAATTTTGTCTTTTTATGGACAATTGGTAGATATATATTACATACACCAAACATAAGGATTGAAATGACAAGTACCGAAACCATCACCCCTTAATATTCCACCCTTAAGCGCCCTTCAAATTAGGGATGGAGATGTAATTCTCAACGCATCGCGCGCAATTCGCAATTATTTAATGAGATGTTACAGATCGAAAGAGTCTTAAATCATTGAGACATAGCTAGCACTGCTAAAAGAGTGTATAGAATAACACAAGTACAGAGCAATTCAAGTACGCAAATTATAAAAGATGAAAGGAGGCAACATATACTCCATGTTAGATTCCCATTATTCATTGATATAAGACAAAGCAGCCTGTAGCACATATAATGAGCAAAAGTGCAGTTTCTATGATAAAATACGAGGGGAGAAATCAATGCAATAATGGCGTTTCAATTTTTCTCGGCCTAGCTAGCTAGCTAAGATATAGAGTAGGTGAAGACCTACATATAAGATCACGACCAAATTCAAACCATTTCATATAATCATTCAATTAGTATTGTTGTTTGGGGAAGATGATTCAGGAGATTACCAAATACGAGACTCGTATGTTGGTCTTTTATTGTCGTTTAAGATCGAGTGTTATTATTCGTTGTCGTTTATTTGTTTATTTTTCATCGTCATTGGTTTGTTCTGAATTTGATCAGTGTAGATTGTGTAGTTACTCTTTGGCTGGGATATAAAAAGACAAATTAGTCTTCATTTTAAGAGGACGTCCTTTGATATCTGAGAACCCAGATAAAGTTGAAGTGCGTCTCTCCTCTTTGCCTGCATGGCACTTTCTGCAGTCCATCTCGTAATTTGAACAGTTGTGCACTTTTATTTTCCCCTCTGAAAGATATAGTTGCTAATAAAAATTTTAATCAATAATAAATCCTCAAGGTAACTGATCAAGATTGGCTGGCTCAAAGATTAGGTCCGTTTGGTTCATTTAAATTCATTTAAATTTTTATGGGAGAAACAAAAAAGGTTTGAATCAAAATTATAAAACAAATAAAGACTATTCGTTTAATTTACTGATTCGAGTTAAGATGTAATTTTATGTGAGAGTTTCTTACTGTAACAAAAAAATTAGATGTGACTGTTTCTGAAAACTTTTTACTGTAACAAAAAAATTAGATGTGACTATTTCTGAGAACTTTTTACTGTAACAAAACTTAAATTTTAAATTCGAATAAGTGAAACATAAACAAAAATAGGTTAGTACGACATGCATGGGATTACGTACGGGTGGGGGTAAAAAAAAAAATTGAATTTTAAATTCGAATAAGTGAAACAGAAACAAAAATAGATTAGTACGACATGCATGGGATTACGTACGGGTGGGGGTAAAAAAAAAAAAAAAAAAGTCCTAGCTAGAGTATTCACTGCCTCAAAACAGAAACAAAAACGCATTTCTTCTGTTAATTAAGACCTGATCAATCTACAGCCTCAGAAAATCATTCTGTTTACACTGATCTCATCTGATGCTTTACGACCAATATTAAGCTAGCTGTTTACCATTCTGTTCGCACTGATCTTGTATATGATAATCACAGTTTCGAAGATCCGATGACGTGGAAACACAGTATAACTGCTTTTTCTTGTATTAAAGCTACACACACACACACACACGGACATATGCCGGATTAGCAAAAGGCGACAGCAAAAATTGAAAAAGCGTTAACTTTTTTTTTTTTTTTTTTTATCAGTTACTTCTTCGAAATGACAAGAATATATAATATGTATGGATCTTTAACTAGGAAACACGCAAATTCACTGTTGGAGCCTACTCGGCAGTCCGTGGAATACGTTTATAACGTCATTTTTATGCGGTTCTATAATCAATTGCTATCTACGTTATTTGTTATATCTGATTTGGCGTATATGCGGTACTTTTTGTGATCTGCTCTAACTTTACAAGTTTGCTGACACGTAGATGATGGTGTTCTTTTAAGCAGTTTCTCCATGGAGTTATCCAATGTTAAGTTTTCTTCAAGTTGCTTTATATTTAGGAGGGTCTACAAGATCACTAAAAGCCATATTTAACATGCGTTTATTTCGCTTCTTTTTTCTTTTGGTTATCTAGAAAAAGCACAATAATCTAAAGAAAAAACTGCGTACTTTAATTTACATATAAATAGCTGCTATCTAACTTAATTATTTGCATCACATGATAGACAAGTGGTGATCTGAAAAACAACTTGCATGCTTTGACTGGCGATCGAGCCATAATTTTGTCTATTTTCAAATTTAGTTTGCTAGGTTTGAATCTGCCTGACAGGTTTAACGTCACTGTAGCTTGTAGTTTTTCTTGTTCTGTGAGTCGGCATTTTACCACATATATCCAAATTGAAGCTAATATTAATCATATATATATTTATCTACCTAAATTCTAGAATTGCTACTTCCACTTTTCTTTTTTTGAGGATATATATATACACATACGTATAGTAATTATTATACCTCTAAGTATGTGCGTTTAATATTAATGCACTTACATATGTGAATTTATATATGTACTAATTATTAATGATTATGTAATAATTTTGGTCAATTAATTGGGAGTCGGTGACATAATGAATGATGATTAACTTTGGAGATCATAATTCATATATAAGCGCATGAATCTTGCGGTGATTGAATATATATACATATACATATATATATATACGTATGTATGTATGTAGGTCAAGTCAAATCAGTCATGGGCCAAAACACGACGGAATGGCTGGCTTTGATTTCATTCTCTTGTGAAACAAGGGGGACAATTAAAAGCCTGCTTGTCAACTTGCACACCAACTTGCAATGCCAATCCCTACTAACACACAATATCATTTGTAATCGTACAGAAAGAAAGAAAGAGAGAGGGAGAGAGAGAATATAAAGGCAGGCAAAAAATATTAAAAGCAACTTGCCTTTGTTTCCACAACAAGTTGAGTTATTAAAGCCAACTTGCTTGGCAGCTGTTGGATTCCCCCCCAATTGCCCCAAAAACACTATTTTATTGCCGTGTTCAAACTCTCTATAGCTAGCTAGTCTCTCCTCTTGCACGCGAAATTACGGCAAAATTCCAAGGCTACGCTTTTTCAATTCAAGATATTTGAATTCTTCTTCCTTTTCCTTTTCTTTTCCTCCTTTTTCCTTTTTATTTATTTTTCTTCCTTTATTGTACGGCGTATCCATAGTTGAATATATATTACTATTGAGATCATCATCAATTTGTATTAGCAATAAAATGATCAATTCTTTGATTCGCTAAAACAACATATATAATACATATACATATATATTGGCCCTACAAAATACTTGGGGGCAATATATACACGCAATAAATAATTATGATCATGGTATAGTTATTAGCGATTGCTTCAAAATATTAATATTGAACGTCATGCTTTTTCTTTCCTTTTTTTTTCTTTTTTTTTTTTACATTTGGGAAGCATGCATATATAGCAAATTAAGCATCAAGATAACCTATATCAATAGGTTGCAGCTAAAATTAATGTCGGTTTTGTGTGGAACACTTGACTCATCGGTGTTAAGTGCATTACAACAAATTGAGATTCTTCGTACATACTTTACAGGCCATCATCGCATTGGCATTTTATAAACGACAGAAATTACTAAAATGTTGCATTTTAATATATATAGCCCCAATTAAGAATGATTTCTTAGCATTGTATAAATGTCAGAGAGTGTACATCGGGATATATATCATGACAAGCCCCAATTACGAATGGTTTATACTTTATGGTGAAATGCAAATAGAAAAGAAAAGAAGAAGAAGACGAAGATCTTATAGCTGGTTATATCAAAATTCAATACATATTACGTATTAATTTGGGTTATGCATATTAATCCATAATATCTGACTACAAGAAATGATCACATAATTGTATCGATATATATATATATATATATATTTCCTGTCCATTAGTTATATTATTTGCCTCGCAGATATATGATGATCATCTGTACTACTACTATAATGCTATTGTCTGGCTGGCCAGTTATCTTCTTATATGTCCTCTCATGCAAAACTGGCTACGGTTGACTAAAACGCCTAGAAATAACCTATACCATATATATACACATACCGTACCAGAGATCAAATAGAAGTAGAAAAACGAGAAGATAGAGATGAAACATCAAATAATCTATAAAGAATTCATTAATGATTGATCAACTAAAACCATTTTTAATTTACACAAGAAGAAAAGTACATATATACACAAACAGAAAGGAACAAAGAACGGGCATATAAAATTAACCATAATTTGAATTAACTATGATGGTATAATGCTTAAAGGAACATTAATCTTTCATAAGGGTTTTCGATGGTAAAGTAGAACCAGTACTAAAACATATACACAGAATCATACTATATCACCTTCAACCATTGCAAACCCCGACGACGACGATCATCAAAAGAAAAGCCCCCCTATTGATCAGATCACCTAACAAAAATCTACAAATTTCCAATCATGACATCATAATCCGACGGTGTACAGCGACCAAAACAACCCAGATCATATATTGGAAACCAAAAAAGAAAGAAAGAACCGTAATATTATATATAATACGAACAAATCATAATCACAATCTCATCTCGTTTCTCGTATCATCTCATGAGAGCTTCTTGTTGTTGTTGTTATTTCTCGCCATATTCTCGGCAATCTGAGCCAGCGACTGGAGATTGCACCGTACGATGGTGTCGACGAAAACGCAGGTCTCTTCCTTAGTGTTACCGGGTGGTACGTCAACGACGTACGACTCAACGACAACTGTCCCGTTCCCGTTGCCGCCGCTGGAGTGGAGCGTGGTGACGGATCGGTAGTTGTTGAGGCGGTGGTCGCCGCCGACGACGCTGAAGCTGATGACGTGGCGCTCGT
Organism: Morus notabilis; assembly: GCF_000414095.1. Lineage (NCBI taxonomy): Eukaryota > Viridiplantae > Streptophyta > Magnoliopsida > Rosales > Moraceae > Morus > Morus notabilis. The sequence continues at coordinate 204,417 of NW_010357106.1, forward strand.
CGTCGAGGATCTCGAGGCGCTCGGTGCTGCACGCCGCCGGGAGCCCCGACACAACGTGGACCTCGCGGAGCGTGCCGACGTCACCGTCGCCGTCGATGACGTGGCAGCTCTTGAGGAAGTGCTTGTACGCCTGAGGGTTGTCGAAACGCCGGACGACGGACCAAACGGTGGCCACCGGCGCGTCGACGGCCTGGACCACGGAGGAGCAGCACTGGTTGGCGGCGACAGCGTGGGCGTGGTGGCCGGCTACTGAGTCCGGCACCGGAGGGAACGCCGGCGCAGCGGCGCGTAGGGATTGCTTGTGGCAGCCGATGGAAGCCGAGCCAGGAAAGTCGGTGGGGTTGTTTGGGTTGATTCTGTGGAGTTGTAGTGATGAAGGCATTTTTTTTTTCTTTTTGTTTTCTTTGTTTTTGTGTCTTCAGAGAATTGGAGTTTGACAAGGTTTTACGGTTGGGTTCATGGGAGAGTGATGTTTGAGTAAAATATATATTATAGGAAGAGAGAGAGAGCGAGAGAAGAAGGAGGAGGGTTGGTTTCGTCGGTTTTGGTTATTTTATATGGTTCCCACTTGGATTAGTTTTTGTTTCGGTCTTTCCTCGGAGAGAGAGAGAGAAGGAGAGGTTTTTTTAGACTTTTTTGAGAGAGAGAGAGAATGGGGTAATGATGTTTATCACAGAGCTTACGCCGGACTAGCAAGTGGATCGTCAACTTGCAAACTCCTTTGGACTTAGTTTAGTTTTATTATCCCATTCTTTAATTCAAACTACAAGTTTGCCACTTTCTTAATCTAATATTCCTTCTACTATCCTTTGTTTTTTTTTTTTTTTTTTATATTTAAATCGTCATGGAATAAAAAATGCCGATTCTGTTTTCCGTTTTGCCAATTTTTTAAATTTGCTATTATAGAAGCTGGCTAATTAAAATATTTGTATATCCACACACTTTCCAAGGAACAAATTGTATATGTGGTCTTCAGTTCTACAAATATATGTCTTTCAACAATGGCGGTCCTTGTTAATTAATTTTAATTTAATTGCATTTAAGCAGAAGAAATTAGTTTCTCAACCCGTAACAAAACATTTATGTACATAATGCAACTTCAATCATGTATATTAAACAGAATAACCTTTTTAGTAATTAGATTAGTTTTCTCAAATAGATTGTTGATTAAGTCTTCATTTGGCATTGTACACTGCAAAGTATACTTTTTTATTAATATAATAAAGTTAATTTTTCGTTTCATGATGGCATAAATATATTAATAGTAATAGATAATTGCCTTTCACCATCTGACCCCAGTTTCAGTCGCATATTATATGCAAATGGAAATTATACACATTAATTAACAATAACCATAACGGAAAATGAGAAATTACTTTCTGTTGGGTATCTGGAGTTATATATACTCATCCCATATAAAGAGTGATCGGCTGCATATATATATATATAAGGAGTATATACACGTATTTTTTATGGTTCAACCTTTTTATCTATGCTTGCATAAAAAATAAAAATAAATAAATAAATAAAACACTCTTTTTATTTATGCTCCATATTTTCACAACAATGTTACCTAGCATAGTCCCTCTAAGGCCTACAACCAAATGCGTTTGGGACAGAGAGAGCTGTCAGTCGCTTTTAGCACTTGGCTTTCCTGGAGCAATCACTTTATATGATTTTTATTTTCGTTCAGGGAAAATTATTATGACTTTTGAGATATCGGTACCGCTATAGATATTTTTCTTTAGAATATTTATAAGATGTTTATTTTTTATTTTGGTCTTTTAAATCATGATTTATAATTTTTAATAATATTTTTTTTTATAAAAAATATACATAAAATAATAATATTTTTAAATTATGATTCTAACTCTACGAAGCAAATGTCCACTTAATTTTCATTACTTTCCAAAAGAAATAAGAAAATCAAATAACTCAAATTATGTGTGTGACCATCTACATGAAGTTCAGGGGGAGAAGATCATGAGTATCTTTGCCGGGATCCCTTATATATTGCTGTGTATATATATATATATATATATATCCTAATCGTATATCAATGTCCAATATGTTTAATTTTTTGTTCAATATATTTAATAGAGATATGCATTTTTACAATTAGGTGCATTGAATTTTGACTTTTGGTAATGTTTCTGAATTACCTCCAGCGGTTCCTTAAAAAGAACACACAACAAGGAAAACTAAAAAAAAAATAATAATAATAATAATAATACTTTCTCTAGTAGTTTTTACAAAAAGAGATTACCGGCAGTTTCTTATTTTTTAGTCATTAAATTTGTATTATAATTTGTTTGTTTTATATATTTTTTAAATTTGATGTGTTTTTTATCAGATATAACGATCAAAAATTGAGATTACCGGTATGACGGACTACCGAATAAACTCAAAAAATAAGAAGTTTTTAAAAGCTACAAAGCTGGGAAATAGAGCATTCACACTTGGTAAACCTTCTAATATGTCACTAAATTTATAGGATATGGATATATATATATAACTAACGCATGAATCATAATTTTGAACCAAGCTTGTCAGGATCTAGATTTCGGAAATTAATCAGTTATATACTTTCATATATATACATATATATATATATGTGTGTGTGTGTCATGTATGTGTGAATGTCAACTCATTGAATTAATAATAAAAGATGGCACTGTGAAAATATATTGGCTATCTCTGAGAAAGATTTTGCATTTTTATGGAGAACTCCGTAAGCTAGAACGCACTATTCTTATCGTGATTCAATGCCTAATTGGAGGATTTTTTTTTTATTTTGTATCCCGATCCCTAGAAGGATATACCAATAGTTCTTGTATTTGCATATTCATATATACCAGTTTCTTAGTGGTACTCCACGTCTTTGTTAAATATTCTTGGTGGATGCTTTAAAAATCTTATATATTGCTCTAACAAATTGCAAGTTTTTACAATATATACCCTTCCTCTTGCAATCTTATCCTCCTTTTTTATTTATTTTTCTCTTTTTTATCGTGTATGAACGTATTGCTCGAAATGCTTTCGCTTTTGTCAAGTTTAGATTTTTTTGCCTTGGTTGATATAGTTGAATTCGGAAGTTTGTTCAAGACTTAATACTTAATTATAGCAGAGAAGTTATACCAGGTCAAAAGTGGAGAACTAATGAAATTTTACCGAAATAAATTATAACCTAGACTTGATAACTAATAGGGGTTTATAAAAGTGGATAAGTTGAATTTTTGCACCAAAAATAATCCACCAATTAATTCAATAAAGCAATTAACATGACAGAAAAAGAAAAAGAATACTCACCTCAAATAGATGATCAAAATATAATTAACGTGTGGTTCAGATTATGTATACATGAATATATACACGTACAAATATAATCTTTTGCGTGTGTGTGTGTGTAAACCTATATTTGCCAAGATTCAGGAATTGCATATATATTAATTCATCGGGATCATTTAGGGATGATTTGTGAGAATTGAGAAAGTTGTATATATCCTTAATGTAGAAAACAAAACGAAAAGGCACAAGAAAAAAAAAAGGATATGATTGACGAACAAAATGTTATTTTTCTTAATTTGTTTAATTCTAACCGATTATCCCAAAAATTTGACCTAAAAATTATAAAGTAATATGTGTGTGTGTGTTTGAATTTGTTTCTTTTATTTTTTGATAATTGTAGCATATATAGGCTTAGTTTTGTAGTATTGTAGATTTTAGAAAAATTATTTTTAGCTGTGCTGAAAGAAGAACCAGCTGTTACAAAAAATAGCTGAGTGTTTGGTAAATTATAATTATAGTAGTTGTGCTAGTTTCAAAATCAAGGTAATAGCGTTTAGTAAATTATGAGGTTGAATTGCCGTGAATAGTTAAAAATTACGACTATATTATAATATACTATAATATAATATTATAATTACAATATAATATATATTTATTATTATATTTAATATTATACAAAAAACTATTATTATATAATATATTATATAATTATAATATAGAATATAATAATATTATTAAAATAATAACTAAAATTATTAAAATAACGATTATATTATATTATACAATATAAAGTATATTTATTATTATATTTAATATAATACAATAAAACTATTATTAAATAACATATTATATATTATATAACTATGATATAGAATATAATAATATTATTAAAAAGGTTAATATAATTACAATATTATAAAACATATTATAATAATACAAACAAAAATATTAATATTTCAGTTATAATATAATTAAAAATTACAACTATATTATAATATAATATATAATCATTATTATATTATATTAAACAAATATATTATAATTAAAAAATTATATAATCATAACTTGTGTAATACACAATAATAGATAATAATATTAGAATTATTAAACTATATTAATTATTATATTATTATTAATATAATAAATATAATTATATTAATACAATTTAATAATATAATTATGATATTATTTGTTACAATATTACTATTATATTATATTATATTACGAGTCTGAATTTTAGATTGGAAAGATTGTAAATTTTAAATTTCATTAGGGATATTATGGGTATTATACAAGTTTCATTAATTGTACTATGTTGATTCTCATACAATCTAAAAGCTAAAATTATCTTTAAGCTGCTTTTAATTTTAGCTGTAGATTCTTAAAAAATTCTTCAAAAAATACTTTTGAGGAGATTTACCAAACATTAAAATACTTATGTTACAAGCATAAGCTGATTTTCGGCTGGAAAAATAATACCAAGCTAAGCTATGGTTGACACGTGATGTGGAAGCGGCGATAAAAGTAAGTTGATATTTTGCACTAATTAGATCTTCCAGTAATTCACTCCTCAAATAGATAACCTAACCAAAAAGTGGTTTAGACGTTTATACAAAGAATTTCTAGGATTGAATCACGTATTTATCAAGTTGTGATTGATTTCTGAGAAATGAGAAAGTTATCCTCTAGTCTCAGTTGTGTAACTGATCATTACGAATAGAAAAAAAAAAAAAAAAAAAAAAAAAAAAAGAATGATTATTGGTTTTTTCAGCTAGTGAATTCTAACCAAGAGTACCAAAGAATCAGTTTATTCAACTTTTCAATTGAAAAAATGCCAAAAAGAATTTGTAACAAAAGACCGCAGGGACAAAGCACGAAATTTTTTTCAGAGGGCTTGAGTTAAACTAAAATTTTAAACTAAATTATGTAACAAAATATAATTTTAAGTAAAAATTAAGAGGATAAATGAAATAATTTTGAATATCTTGAATAAATTTTAGAATCAGAAAATTTTAGAGGGCAAAGTAATAAATTTTATATAGGGTATAAATGAAAAAATTTAAAACAATTAATATAAAACTTAGAAATAAAAAATTTTAAAGGGACTAGACAAGAAAATATGGGGTAAAATTGTAATTTACCTCGATCCCTCAGGTCTTAGCTAGCTTTAGGGACCCTAGGAACCCATATATACCTCGATCCGTACAATTAAATTAGCTTTAACGATTGACTCTCTATAGTTTTTAATAAGTACTTGTGAAGTTTCACAGATATTAAGGGTCGTTTACTTCGTTAATTTAAATTTGTAATTTAAATTAAAATGTGATTTTATGTGAGAATTTTTTATTGTAGTAAAAAAATTAGATGTGACTATTTCTAAAAGTTTTTTATTGTAATAAAACTCGAATTCTAAACTCGAATCAGCGAAATGAATGGGGCTTATTGTGTGAGAATTTTCCAATTACATTTGTCATCAACTAGCTAGGGACCTAGGGTTCTATATATCAACCAATTACATTTATCATCAACTTTACAATTAATCTTGTATCTCTCACAAAGTAGTTGAGGGGTTCACCGTTTACATTGTCCTTTTACAACTTTTAGCACGATTCGATGGCTCCATATTGAACTTTCTCTTTTGTCCTTTCCTTCTCTCTTTTTTTTCTTTCCAATTCCCACCAAACTTATTATCCCAACTTGATCATTTATTTATATTTTATTTTTATTTTTTTGCGTAAATATTAAAGAGCCATCTTTTCACGTGCTGGTCATACAAGAAGACCTATTTTCATTGGTTTAGCTTAGGTTAGGTCTCTCTCTTTGCAACTACCTAGCATATGGTGATATACACAACATGATCATGATACTTGACGTATCATGGTTTGCCCTATTTGTTTCTTTCTTTCTTACACGTTGGCCATTTGTTCCTTCCATCTAACACCAATAGCTTAAAAAAGTGGATATATTTGCTGAATTTAGAAAACAAAAACAAAAGGCTGTTTTTACCTTTCTCTCACGATTTATGTAAAGGAAAAGGACATTGGAGAGCGCCATATTATTAGGGCCCGTTTAGTTCGTCGATTCGAGTTTTTAATTCGAGTTGAGATGTGATTTTATGTGAGAGCTTTTTACTGTAGTAAAAAAGTTAGATGTGATTGTTTGTGAGAGCTTTTTACTGTAGTAAAACTCGAATTCTAAACTCGAATCAGCGAAATGAACGGGGCCTTAGTGTTTATCGAGAGAGAGAGAGAGAAGCACCATGTTGGTCTAGCTTGGTCCAAAACCCCACGTCAAATCAATAGATGCTATTACCTCCTGCGTGGATTATGGCAAGAAACTCGCTGTCCATAAACAAATAAACTGGACTACTTTAGTTCTGCACTCTGCTTTGCTTCTATATATATTTAATTAATACACATTTTATTCATAGACAATAATTTGGCAAAGAAATAATATGATATCTAAGTTCAACAAGTATCCAAATGAATTGTTACCTTAGAGACGTTGTAAATTAAGGAGCGGCTCATAATGAAACGATCGTCATCATGTAGCTTAACATATAATTTCATGGTTTTCTCATTTTTTAGTCTCATAATTGTAGGATAAATTTCATTCTGACTCTTGATTTTTAAAACATCCTAGGACGAGCTAGTACCTGATATATGAAATTGTCTCAAAATTAATCCTTCCGTCCATTCGACGGTTGAAATCTCACGAATAAATACAATAAAAGATCATGCGCAATTATTAGAAGTTACTTTTACATTTCTATGTGTTAGCGTACAATTATTAAGAAGGAAGTGGTTTCTTTTTTACGTCAAGATTACAAACGGATGGATAGAAGGATTAGTTTAGACAACTTTTGTAGTTTGAGAACTTGTTTTGAGACATTTTAAAAGTTATAGACTAATAGTTCGGAAATTAAAAATAAAAATAATCCTTCGAAAAATTATGAATGATATAGTCTTAAACTTTATATATATATATATATATATACACGTTATTTATATTATATACAGTAGTGGAAAAAAGACTTATTTCAATAAATTAAAAAATATATAACAATTAAGAGCACAAAAAGTTGGATAATTCTTCTGGCTATTTTAGTGATACTCTTGTAAAACAAAACCTTTTCTGTTTTTTATATATTGAGTAAAGATAGTACCTAAACTATTGTTGATCTTTGCCGAAGGCCGAGAGGTGAGAAAGGTATGATCGTGCGTAAACTTCAATCTAAAAGGATAATGACAAATCTTTCTTCTAATATTTGTTGCAAGTGTACAATTAAAAGAAGGCTATTTGCTAAATAAGAAAGATATACGTCTAGCTCATATATCTGTGCATTTCTTTCTCTTCAATATTAAATTACACTTGCACATATTTAATTAATTCTTGAAGCTTTTTCTGTCGATCTTCAAAGGTCGCTAATCATATTATTACGTGCCACATGATACTAAATTAATATTTTACGCTTTTTTTAACCAAAAAAAAAAACTCTGAAAATTATAATGAATTAAAATATAATAGTAGTGCTGAGAAATGTAAATATGTGTGTTGTCCTACATAGAAAGTGGATGAGAATGTGAGATGATTTATATACATGGAAGGACCGAAGACCTAATAAGTTAACCTTTTGGGTTAAGTTGTGCTCTTGAAATGCGTTAGGCCAATTTCACATGTGGTGTCTCACCAACAAGTGGTATCAGAGCCCATAGTTTGTATATGCCAAGCAATCACACTCGGTTCATGTTTCCGCAGTTGGTGTTGTTGCAGCTGTGGATGGTGGAGTATTTAGTGGACTCGCATAGTTTCGGCTCTCTTTCTCATGCTCAAGTTGGCTCACGTTTGGAGTGTGATGCTTAGATGTGCTGGCTATTAGAAACTTTAGTTTGAGGGAGAGCTCAGTGAACACATACATGAGGGGGAGATTATTGAGAAATGTGCATGTATGTATTGTCCCACTCCTAAAATGCATTAAGCCAGTTTCACATGCGATGTCTCCCCAACAAGTAGTATATATTTTCTCGATTACCAAATTGAAGAAAGAAACAAACGTGTTAAATCAGCAAGCATACTTGACCCAGCTTATGACCTTTCCTAGACGACCTATATTTTTTCCTTTTTGGAAAAAAATGAAAAAGGGTGGAATTGAACCATTTTCTTATAACTTTGTGTTTAGTCCATATATGCGTGGTGTTAGGTCTCACATTGATCTCAATTCTCATCTTCCTCTTTTTTTGACGTTTCTGACTGTTTATAAGTTTCTCTCATTTAATTTGAAAACAAAATTCCAGCTAATATTTGCACACTTACATCTAGTCATCTACTATATATTGTACATTTTATGCGCGAAACATACATATATATACACACACATATATATATATATGTACATGCATAATAATATGTATGTATGTGTATTTTTATATAATATTGGACGAAAATTGTCTGACATAATACGTCTTATAATTAGGACAAATTAAAGGTACACTGCATCTAGTAATAGCAAAAGAAATCGTCTATGCTGATGAAAACAGATAAAATTTAAGAGAACAAAACAAAAACAAATACAAAAATCGTGGTAGTTTCTGAAATAGCTAAAATAATCGTGCAATTTGCAAATATATAATGTCAATTCGAATCATGTGGCCAATTAACGATAAGATGGAGCCCAAATTTATATTTCAGTTTGGCAACTTGATCATGGTGGTTGGTTCGAAGAAGTTTCCATGAAGATATATCTTGAATTCCTACTTCCAAGTAATTTATCCATGCTTAAACCGACATCTTTTATTTTATGCGTGTTAGTTCATAATCTATATGGTCCAGGTTCGTCCTTAAAGAGTACTTTCCCTTTTTTTTTTGGGCTAGTTGTACTTTCCGCAACTTGATTATGATATTCCGGTTTTCAACTACAATCCACTGTTTCTCGCATAGTTGTATTAAATAATTAATAAAATTATAGCCCACAAGATATGCATAAAATTAATATACATGCACATATACAAACTTTTTTGCATGTATGTTCATTGTGTTCGTATCGATCCATATCCAAGAATATATAATGAGTCAATATTATTCAGCAAATATATATATATATATACACATATACATATATATGTTACATTTAATGTTATCATATTACATTTTTTACGTTTATATGTTGCGTTTAATTGACTGTTCTCTGAGAGATTATAAATAAAACCCTATATATAATTTGAGATCAATTTGTAATATGTATACATAATACTCACAATATACATACGTATACGTGTATATATGTGTACACCGGTTATATTATTATCATTATATAAATCTTATTATTATTATGATTATTATGAATCTCATTATGATTAATGATTATTATGACTACTACGAATATGATACAATCTCTTTTTTTTTTCTCTTTTAGAGCCGGATCAAAATGTTAGCTAATAAGCGTCTTATAGTAAGAGGAGTAGTTATGAACTCTTTAGACCATCCCCATATATATGAATACAGATCGCGATTTCATGGAGATTTTAAAAGCATATATATTAATATATTCTTCTAATTTAATTGGATAGCGACTTCTACTTTGAATATATATGATGACATTCACTTAACTTTCTGAGTGTTAATTGTTAAATTTTTAGCTAATGTGGTCATGGTGGCAGAGAAACAAACTCCAAAATTTACGGTATAAAGGAGGATGCGTGAATATATCAAATATGTTGAATAAGTTTCCAGTATTTGAAGCGGGTAATCTCACCGTGGTAACATGCCAATGGTATTATCTTCTTCTAAATCTCTAAAAGTTTGTACTTTAGGATAGGAGGCACAATTTATAATCCATATCAACTCATAAAGCAACTTCGTCAAGATGTTGTATCCTATTTTCATAATGCCATCTTCATTTAAAACTTAATAGCATTTCTTTATATCATGTCTTTAAAGAGTCCTTTCCTCTTTTTCGTTTTTTTTTTTTTTTTTTTTTTTAAGGCTAATTATACTTTTATCAACTTGACTGTGATATTCTGGTTTTCAACTACAATCCACTGTTTCTCGTATAGTTGCACTAAACTATTCATAAAATTATCGCCCACCGGATATGCATAAAAGTAATGTATGCACACATATAACATTTGTGCATGCATATGTTCATCGGGAAAAAAATTATATTATTTGAGTATTTATTGTGTGTGCGTATAAAGTAGTAATATCTTCTTCTCTTACTTTTTGTAGTTTTTTATTAGGATATGAGACAGTTTATTCTCCGTTGCAACTTATATAGAAACAACCTCATTAGGATGCTGTATTCTATTTTCATAATGCCATCAAACTTCCATTTTAACACATTCACAACCAGTTAGTAGGGCGATAAGCAAGATATATATTGGATTCCAGTTACGAGTCTTAATTTTAGAGTGAATTGAGTAATTCACTTTGTGAGGCTTAGAATTAAAGGGTACCACTTTATTCTTATAATCCCTTTCGATTAATAAAAAATAAACAAAAGAGAAAAATTTACAAAATCATACTTCCAAATAGAGCTGTCAGTATTATCCTGTTACAACTATTTAACTAGGCATAATCATTTTATCATGATGTGTCTGGCATAATTAATTATATGTTCATCTCATATCATGCCAATTCAAAAATCCTTACTAATTGGCTTGACACGATCCATTTGACCATGTTATGTTCCTTGTCATGTCAAGCCACCTTTTTAATATGTTTAAAGGGGAAAAGAGACAAATAACTCTTAGAGCATATAAGTCTGAATTTCTACTCATTACTTTTGATTAATATCATTTTTAGTCAAATAATTATAATAACCAAGAGGGTATTAATCAAGAGTAAAAATCCAAACTCATGCACTCGAGTAACGTCCACATATTAATGTCTTGTGATGTTGTGTTCCTCTGCAAATGGGTTGGCCTAACTCATTTAAGAGCTCTACGTCGAAATAAGATAAAATTATTGAATTTATTCTTAAAGTGCATAAGTATGAATTTTTATCCATTTCTCTTGATTAATACCCTTGTGACTAATATAGTTATTTGATTAAAAAAAATATTAATCCAAAATAATGAGTAAAAATCTAGACTCATACATTCTAAAGAGAATATTAATCCAGAACGTTATTTGTCTCCTTTACCTTTAAAACAAATATATGAAAACGTTGTACCCTCCATGGAATAATTGCCCTTCACAATTAAATGGACTTTGAAAGCTAAACACAACAAATCTTTGATGGAATAATCCAACGCATTTGTTTACGTTTTACGCACATATTTAAGGACACTGCAAATACAAGTATTTTATGAAGAAAAGAACCTTTTAGTTTTGAGAAGTTTGTGCTTCTTAAATTAATATATATATATAACGATTTTAAGGAGAAAAGTTTGAAAGCAGAGATGTTATACAGCGTTTAAGAAAAGGGAGAAATACAAAAATGCTACTAAAAAAAAAATACTGTCCTTATATTTATGCCACCAATGACAAAGCTTTTAACATTTATGCCATTTAATTCACCAAAAAATATCCTGATTTTTTATATTAACAAATATAGCAAAAGACTAGATTGACATAAATATAAAGCTGTTAAATGTTAGGGTGCGTTTAGAACTCAATCCAAAATAATTTTATTTTTTGTATAAAAATAGAAATAAAAACGTTTTCAATCTCAGACAAAAATCATTTTTAAAAATACGTTTGGTAGTTTTATCAAAAGATTGTTTTCAGTATAAAAAAAACCTATTAATGTCTCACTCTCTCTCTCTGCTCGAGAGAGGAGAAAATGAAAAACGACTAAAAGTCGTTTTTCATTTCTCTCCAATTTTACACTAAACTAAAAAATCATTTTCATTTTCGTTTTTTTTTTCTTTAATTGTGCCAAACGCCGTTTTAGAATCGTTTATTTTTTCTTTCTCAAAAAACGTGAAAAATAAAAAAAAGAACAATTCCAATCAAGGCATTAGTGTCATACTATATAATTTTCTCAAATATAAATTTATGCTCTCTCACTGAGAAGCATTCCTATAGATTTCACACGTCCGAAACAAAACATAGGAACCATTACTTACGCTACAGTTATATAACTCTTAATTCATCTGCTCAGCCAGCCATAGCTACGTATGAAATTGATCGATAAAATATAACACAAACCTGTTCCAAATCTCTCCAGGGCATTTTCCATTAACAGAAGTTGATCTTACTTAAATTTAGCACCTAGGGTAACTCAACGAAAAAAATAATAATAATAATAAGTACAACAACTTTTGTGTTTCCCATTGGTGATGTTTCAATCCTCTTACAACAAAATCATCCCTAGTTTCTTCATACAATAAACATTTACTATTGTAAGGTGTTTTCATAATCTGATGTAAATCAGACGGTTCATCAACATTTTACTTCGATAAGGTGTTCTCATGCCACCTTGCCAAAGAATAACTCACACCAATTGGTAAAGAAAAGTTCGCAATTTGAACCACAACTCAAACTTTTTTGTTACAGTGTTTTCTCTCATAAAAATTTGAACTTCTGTTCAAACTTATGAACCAAACAAGCAGATAATCTCGATGACTGTCATTGGTCCTAATTTTCATACAAGGTTCAGAACACTCCTCAATATTTAGAGAGAGCAACCAAGTTTGACATATATGAACTGTTGATAAAATAACTGCAGCTGATCATCATAATGGTCATACCAAAAAGGTCCAAAAGTCACGTATAACCCTTTTAAGAACATGAATAATCAGCTTGAAAATTAGCCAGAAAACGGTCCTCTTACCAAACGTTTCAGAAAGGGATGGAGATCAAGACTAAGGACATGCATATATAAGAGAGAGAATGAGAGTGAGAGTCGGAGAAATCCAAACGTAAGACACTTTGTAACACGACTTGTGTCATGTCATAAGGTTAGTCTTTACCTCTGATCACTGTTGAAGCTTTCTCATTTTTCATGATCATGTGGAAGGATTTAGTCCGGTCCTCCTCCACGATCTCTCGCAGAATGTCGTCCTCTATCTTTTCCGCTTGCCACCTAGAAGGGTCCTCCACAAAAGCCTCACTGAAAATCATGCTTGACACCCATTCCTTCCAAGTTGTTCTTCGGTACTTGTCTTCTTCAAGTGTGCCTGTTGCCAGGAGTTGGTACACATAAACCACTTTTTGCTGACCAGGCCTAAAAGCTCTTGCTATGGCCTGCTTGGTCTTGGAAGGGTTCCACTCTGAGTCCAACATGATAACCCGAGACGCGGCTGTTAGACTAATTCCTTCAGCACAAGCCGTGATTGAAGCAAGCAAAACCCTCGCGGCCCCTCCTGGTTCCTCGAATTTATCCATCACTCTTCCTCGTTCAAACAATTCAAGGTCCCCCGTGAGGGCTAAAACTTCTCTACCCCTTTGCCAACCAAAGACATGCTCAAACAGCTCTTGGAACAGTCTAACAGGCGCAATGTTGTGACAAAAGATCAATATCTTCTCCGTCTTGACAACACGATAAACAAGATTCAGAACAAATTTCACTTTGGAACCTCTTTTCAAGTCATACTTGTACTTGTCAAGTTCCATTAGCTCTTCATCGCTGAAGAATTTGTTAGCACATAGGGAAGTTTTGACCAACCAAGGATGAATTGACCCTAGAGTTATCAAAAGCTCTAGTTCCAGGGGATAACCATTGTATGTTGACATTATCTGATGCAGTTTTACCAAAATATCATGCTGCTTATCCGTCGAGTTCATCAACAAGGTGTAGATTTGTAGGCCAGGAAGTGAGTCAGAGCCCCCACTTTCATACACATCTATAAATCCATTGGTAATCTTTCTCAACATGTTAAGGCCCTTCATCCTCTCCTTTCCTACATTCGAATCGATCTTCCTCGCGATGGTATCTAAGAAGAACTTTCTCGCTCGTGCTTCCATCAGATTGCGTGCCTTCTCCGCCAGTTTCTTCTTTTTCCTCTTGTACTTGGGATCTAATGCCTTCAACACCTCATTGATAAACTTTGGTCTTGCCAAACAAAGGGTATTGAAATATTCACAGAAGTTGTTCTGAAACAATGTCCCAGAAAGCAATATTCTTAGCTCCGTCTCGACTTTCATCAAGACCTTCCTCAGCCTTGATTTGGTACTTCTGGGGTTATGCCCCTCATCTAGCACCAAGATCCCTGGACTTTCTCTCAAAACTTTAGCCATGAATTTCCTGTGTGCAAACTTGGAGTTTTCTCGCATCAATGCGAGAAACGAAGTGTATCCCATAACAAGAACACTCGGATGTGAATGCCACTTCTGTATTTTCTCTAGGCAATCCAATATATGCCTGACATCATCTGTCGGCATTGGGGCCCCTGGAAAGACCACGGATTTCTTCCTGAACACTCTGTAGGTTCTCCGACCGTGAATTAAATAAACCGGTACAGGAATTTTCCACTTGATAAATTCTTTGTACCAGGTATAGAGTGTTGTCTTTGGAGCAAGGACCAATGGTCTTGTTCCGGGGAATAGCTTGAGGTAACTGGAAAGGAATGCTATGATCAGAAAAGTTTTCCCAGCTCCAGGAGAGTGAGAAATAACACAACCACCTGTTTTCTTGGAACTTTTTTCCATTAGATCTGGTTCCAAAGATCCTGCAATATTTTGCCACAGAAACTCAAAAGCTTTTTTCTGATGAAGGTGCAGTTTCCTTCTTACTTCAGGAATTAAGGCCCAAACATTCTCTTGTCCTTCTGTTAGAGGATCATCTGGAGAGTCCGGGTTATTCTTAAAATCCAACTTAGCATCACCATCTGGACCATGATCCAAATCCTCTTCATTGAAGTTTTTATCATCTGAATTCCAGTTTGTTTGTTGCACCTAGAAAAATGAAAATGAAAAATTAAATAAAAACACAGCAGATATTAGTTGAAGAACAGCATAATGCAGAAGCAAATGATTCCCATTTATGGTTACAGATCAACCTAAATCAATATTTGTAAATGCAATGAAATCGAGAAAAAATCCTCATCTCATAAGTATTAAGCTCAAGAAACAGCATGAGAATGTCAAAAGTCTTCCTTGGTTCATCTAAAAGGAAGGTAAGACTTAAAAATAAAAACAAAATAAAATTAAAAAAAAAACAAAATGTTTCTATTTAGGAGTTTATGAAAGGTGAAAGGACTTACAAAGGGTGGTGAAACATCTTTTATCTCAGTCAAAACAAAGCCACATATAACGCACAAAACACCGAGCTCTTCATCCACTTTGTAGTCATGTAGGCAACCTCCATTCGACGCTTTTGCCTTTGCACTCGACACACCATTTGAACCCTAATTAAAATAGTTTTATCAGATTCAATTAAGCTTCCAAACAAAGGAACATAACTTGAAGACAACATAAATGATTCTGCATTGTTCACAAGAGTTTTTATTCTACTCTAAACTAGCAATCTTGAAACACAAACATATAACTGTAGAAAGAGAGAGAGTCCATGACTGATAATTTCATAAAAAAGGATCAGAGGAAATGGAAAAACTAACAATTCTACCTCATTTTCATCAAGCACATAAATTGATGCCAAGGCTAGTTCCATTTCTTTCCACAACATGTCAATCTCTGACATCTCTTCCTCTTCCTCTTCTAGTGGTACTTCAGTGTTACTTGGATACAAGTTGTCTGTTGTTTTTTTATTCTCTTTCCACTGCTCAGTGATAGGGGGCTCTTCCTTGCCAGTGCAATCAATGTTTTGGAGGTATTCGTTTATCAGTTCGGTGTATGCGCCTGCACTTAAGGACCGTTTCTGATAAATTCTTTCTCCACTTGAACTCTTAAATCGCACAAAATGTGACCTTTTCTTCGATACCGGCTTTTTCTTGAATGATCTTGTTTCCCATGTAGTGTCTATATCCAAATCTTCTGAATCGTAACTACTCTTTTTCTTTACTTTTGCGCTGCTGTTAATGTAAAAAAGCTCGGGAGAAATTTCATCAAGCTCTTTTTCATGATCTGGAGGATTCCTGGCTTGGAATTGGTAGTACTCAAAGGAAAGCGGATCGGTTTGTTCTGTAAAAGGCACAATAGCTAGCTCACATTGATCTTCTTTGCGCCTTTTCCCACTTGATTTCTCCTTCCTCTCTGTGATCTCGCTTTCTCTTTGATTCACACAGAAATCTATTTTGCGAGGACGACCTCTCTTTTTTCCTTGGACAGTATGCGGTTTGTCAGTATGCGGCTTGTCACAAATTGCCTTAACACCAAAAAGGCATGATAATGGCAAATTCATTTCATCATCTTCTCCTCTGTCTACCCTGTATGGCCTTGAACGGACATAGCCAATATCTATCTCTGACCCGCTATCACAGCCAAGAAAACGCTCAGGTTGTACGTTTCGACGTTTGGAACGACGCAAGCCTATAGAGTCGGAAAATGGTGATGGTCCAGCTTCATCTATGTCACATTTAGGAACTATCATGTTAGAGTCATCAGGGAGGAATTGAATGACAATAGGTAGCAAAACACCGTTGTCCACTCTAAAGTTCACAGCATGTAGATTACTATGAGAACTTGATGAAGTGTCTTCTTCAACACCTCGCAAAATTTGATATACAAGTTTATTTTGCACTGATCTTACATCGAATGAAACTCTCTTTAAAGAAGAGGTAACGAGTAACCATGAAAGATCATTTAAAATCTTCCCTAAAAGCAGTTTAGTTTTTTGCCTTGAAGGGCAGTCCTCAGAGGACTCCCATCTGTAGTGCTTATCTTCACAAGGGTTCAAACCGAGCTTTTGAAGGATGAAAATCTGATCAATTCCAATTGCGGTAATCTCTTTGCTTAGTGTTTCTCTCACTGCACCAAGAGAACCTTGGTTGGTATAGAAGTTAACATAAAACTGGCATGAGCATCCAGATTCATGAGGCTTCCTCTCAATGGAACTTATTCTACCATCAATCCAATCCTGTAACAGAAATAAATCATCAAAAACTTATCAATTGTTTTTGAAAATATTTCTGCTTGTCTTTTGAGGCACGGAAACGACAACGTTTTCTAAATCACGTTTGGTTAGCAAATGCTTTAAAAACGAGAACGTCTTTTGTGAGAATGGTTTTTGTTAAGAAAATGGAAAATGGTTGAAAGTTGTTTTCACATTTCCGATTTCGTTTTCTAAGGCTATAACTTAATACACGTATTAAAAGACATACAAAAACGAAGTTTTACTTTTTTCTTATACCAAAACAATCTCTCAAAAAACAAAAAATAACCAAACGCAATTTCAAAAACAGTTTCAACAGCATTTCCAAAAAATTATCATTTCCATATTCCTACACAAAACAATACCAATTTGAAAACAGTACCAAACGAACCCAAAATATCTCAGCATCAGTAATTTTGAACCAAACAAGCAACATAAACATTAAAAGAAAAGGTAAGCACATTACCTACTCAATTATGATAAGACAAAAAGTAATGCATTATGAATAGAACACAAAATAGGGTCAAAGAATTCCCTAAAAACTCACAGGTTCTTGTATTTCTTTATCCAAACTCTCTTCATTTTGGGAGGGTGAAAGAACACATATATCAATGCCAGGCCTCAAAAAGCATGTGCAATCAGATAATGTAGCTTCTCTTGATTTTATCCTAAGGTTCACAGAGGGACCTCTCTCCTGAATCACACGTGGATTGTCCACAAAATTCAAAGTCATAGTTCCATTCCTGATAAGTAAACTTTCTGCCCTTTTCCATGAGCTGCCAGAAATAGCCTCAAATGCTTATTTAAAAAAAAAAAAAAAGGTTAGCAGAGAAAACACTCTGATTGATATAATCAAAGTGAGAGAAATCTGTTAGTTGGTTTGAGAAAAAAAGAAAGAAAGAAAGAGGAAACGCTTACAATAACCACCAAATGCGTGCGTTGATTGATATAAATGCCTTTTTGTCACCATCTTTGATAAGCCAAAAGCTTAATCTCTCAAATGATTGCTAGACAGTGATGAAACACAATTTATATTCTGCACATTTGAAGCTTATATAAAGACTAAAGCACGATTCATCATTTGAGGTAATAAAGAAAAAATGATGGGAGGGAAAAAAATTAAAAAAAAAAAAATTGGTTAATAATATCCCACATCAGTACCATGGAAATTGTGAACTTCTTCCCAAAAATGATGGGAGGGAAAAAAATTTAAAAAAAAAAAATTTGGTTAATAATATCCCACATCAGTACCATGGAAATTGTGAACTTCTTCCAAATACAGAAATGTTGCTCTCTCTCTGTTCATTTTCTCCTTTGAGGTTTTATTTCTTTTTTTTTTCGCCGCACCTTTTCTCTAATTTCTCATTGCTTGGTCGCCACCTTTCATTCAAATGACATTGCACACCAAAAAAAAAAAATCACAAAGATGTTAATGCAAATTCAGTGATTCGCATTCACACATTTCTGTGCCAAAAGTGAAAGCTGTGACACTTAAAAAAATGACTCAAAAGTGTTTCTTCTCCTTTCCCTGCTCTCTTTCTCTCTCTATTTATTTTGATCCTGTAGGAAAAAAAAACAGCATCTTTTCCTTTTTCGTGACTGAAAAGATAGTGAGAAAATAAGAAGGAAATAAGACAATAAAGGGAAACGAATCAACAGTTTACCAAGTCCATTTAAGTCGAACAAAAATGGAAAAAACAAAACAAAACAAAACAAAAACAGAGAACTTGATTCCTGATTACTTCAATTATTTGTTAAAAAGGTATGTTTCAATGCAAATAGTATTAACGTTTACAAGAGAGAGAGAGAGAGACGGAGGGAGAATCTTGCTTTATAACGCATTACCAAACAGAAATTCCCACAATGAAAACCAAAAATAATCAATCAAAAAGGAAGAAAACCAACAATGTGCTAAATTCAAACAACAACCCAAGCCAAACCCAATTCAAAAAGCTTTTAATTTTCAAAGCAAACCAATCACTCTGTTGAGAACAACAGTCGCAGAATCTATCAACAAAACAGAAATGAGAAAAAGAAAAAATATGGTTTGAGAACTCACACCTTCAAAAGCAAAACCCAACTTCTGTAACTCAAAGATAATCGGATTCGACTGAGTTTCGATCGGAATTCAGATTCCCAGCAAACTTTTGGCCACAAATAAAGAAGCTCTTACTAGACTCTGCTGAAGCTAGAAAAAGTTGTACAAGTAGCCGCTGAAGTGTGTGAAAAGGTGAAAGAAAAGGCAAAAAGAAAAATAAAAAGAAGAGAGAGAGAGAAAACGACAGCTCAACGGAGAAATCTATAAACGGGTCTGACTATTCTGAGATGAAATCTTCGATTTTCGAGCTGCTTTTTTCGCAAATTGGCATGATGAGAGAGTAAAATTGACAATTAAATAAAATTGTTTTTTTTTTAATTATGCAAATTAAAAGAGGTCGTTGGGAAACCCGGGGTTTGTCGTCAGAACTGCATGTCGTAGAAAGAGGTGTGGGTTGGGAACGGCAATTTCGGGATATGGAATATTGAACAGACGGCTGTGATTGATTCATCCGAGTTGGAGTTGTTGGAAGGTGGGGACCACCACTCAGGTGAGAAATTTGATGCTCTGAAAACTTTCAAGCCAGAATAAGCACGTGTGAGCTCGTCATCTACTCGTCATTCCATTTAGTCAACTGTTTTTTTTGTCTCTCCGTTGACTACAGTGTTTTTGCCCGTAAGCCCATCATGTTTTGGACTACTTCACGGCCTTAAATGACAAAGCCCGGTCCAAAAGTATAAAAAAATAAACAAAAAAAAAGTAACGATATTTTGTGATACAAATATGAACATCATTAAGATAATATCACTAAAATAATTAAGATAATATCACTAAAATAATTATTATATGATTTTTTCCAATCTTAAAATATATTTTTTTTAAAAATCCTATATTTCAACCCCATCATAATAAATTTTCCATATAGTGTAATTTTTACTTTTCTTTTTTCTTTGAAAAATCTAGAGGAGATCCAAAAGTTGTATATTTTTTAAAAAAAAATATAAAATTAATTCCTTCAGTTGCTCCAATTTTATAAGTTAAGAAAATATAATATTAATGTAATGTAAATATCGTTGAGGTTTCACAACGTTCTAGTGAATTTGGGTGTGTACTTACATTACCGTTCTTAATTGTTGGCAGTTAAAATTCGTTAATAAAAAATTCTTAGAAACCCTTAGCTCACTGTGAAATTAATATATTAATTGTTGAGGAATGAACAGAATTAAATGCGCAAAATAAATGAATACCGAAAAATTTAGAGTGATTTATACTCTATTTAAGAGCAATTTTCATTATGGGTTAGTTAGAGTTTTTCACTATTTGGAGACAAAGGTATTGCATGCTCTATTTACTCCTAGTCTAGTGGATGAAACTTAAGGTTTTCCTAGGAGCTTAATCTCCTATTTATACCTCACTTGGACAATTACTCTTAATGAGATCATTATCTCTATTTTCTTAAGAATAATCTCACCTTGATTCGCGGGATTTATCTCCTAAAACATCCCTTTATTTATAAGATTTGGATTACAAACTTTACTCCTTTAACAAATTTCATTCCTTATCTCGTTTTTCTGCTCGCCTATTGCCTTAATCGTAATTAGCCTCGGGCTTGACGGTCATGTGGTCATCCATGCCTATAATTTTTTATTCTTATTTAAAAAAGAGACAAATACATTGTTTGTCATAGTTTTATAGAAACTTATTATTTATGTCATTTTAAATAATTAAGTATCATTATGATATTTTATTTTTTTATTAATTGAATGACAATCGTTTATTTTTAAATGAAGTGACATAAATAATACTTTTTACTATCTTGAATGGTATTTCTGATTTTTTTTTCCTTTAAACAAATAATGGTATTTAAATTTGAGAAAAACAAAACGCATGTGCTACTCACATTTTATGATTATAATTAAATGCATTCTTAGGAATCAAATTTCCTAAATATATGACATTAAGGTATCACTATTCCAATTCTAAAAAATTATTCAAAAATTTTTTAAACATTGAAACTAAATTGATATATTTGTTATCAATATCCCTGAAAGCCAAAAATTAATATTCTCGGCATCCAGACCAATGCAATTAAAATACATTTCAAAATTTTCATACTAAAATAGTAATGATCAAAACGACATAAACCAAACATCAAAAGCAGACTAAAAGGAATATAAGTTATATAACCCCTAAATAGGATTGGCAATTCGGATTGGGTTCATGTCATGTCATGCCACTTAGTTAACATTATATTTTTTATACGAATTCGACCCATTTAATAATCGTATCAGAAGATAAAACCTAAATACGACTCCTTAATTAAAGGGTTGATACGAACACGACACGGCTAACTCTTTTACTAAATAAGTTATTACCGTGTCGTGTTAACCTAAAACATATTTACAACTTATTTATTGAAATCCATTTTTTAAGCTTAAAAAAACAAAAGAAATTAAAAAAAAAAATCAACAACTTATTAAACTTGAAATAACAAAACAAAGTATTAAAACAATAAACAACAATCAAACACAAGAAAACAAGATCAATTTTTACATATGTTTATAAAACATATTATAAATAGGTCTATAATGTGTTGTATTTGTTTTAATATATTTATGACATGTTTAATAAATATGTTATTGCGGGTTAATTTCATGTTGGAAGACTCGTGTCGTGTTGACCTTTTATTTAATCGTGTTGGAGGGTTCAACCCATTTTAATCCAAACTCAATTAAGACAAACTCATACCCTCTAATTTCGTATTGATTTCAAGTCGTATTGTCATGTTGTGACTTAAATTGCCAACCCTACCTCTAAAAAATGGCAACTCAAGTCTTTACTTTAGCTACAAGGATAGTTTTACCGATCTAACAGTAATAAACTGTCTAGAATCAGCTTATTCTATTTATTACCTCACAAATGATAATATCCCTATCCCCTACAAATATGACACTATCACTATCTCAAGCTAAAATAATACATGTATATATACACATTAACATAAAAAGGCTGGAATGTAAAAATAACTTCAATCCTTAAAACAAAAGGCAAGATCTTTTTAGGAACACTTGTTACCAGAGTCTCGCATTAGCACATTATAGTATTGCAGAAAACGTGATTTGTCAGGAGTATTATCTGGAAAAATTTTCCTGCATTTTAATTTTTCTGGTGAGCACCTTTTTTTCAGCAATTTGAGCATTAGATGATTTCAGCAAAAAATAAAGATAAATAAATAAAAATAAAAATGAAAATAAAAAATTGAGCATTAGATGAAATACTTCTGCACTTACTAAAATATCATGAACTTGGTGCAGGAAAAAAACATCGAGGATAAAGATGGTGCCTAGTTTGGCATTTGCTTTCCCTTTTATCCGCCACAAATTGGGGATATCTATTGTACTCTAAAAAAATATTTACATACCTTTCCGCGTGCTTTAAGAATATAATGATTTTATTTTTTAAGAGGGACATAATAATGTTTTTCAAGTCTTCAAAAGTAAATGTCAAAATATTCGTAGCATATGAATAAGATAAGATGTGCAGCACATTGTTTAAGCCAAGTCCA
>NW_010357107.1:0-909 GCF_000414095.1 Morus notabilis
GGCCAGTCGGAGAGGAGCGTAGACGGTGGGCTTTCGCCGGATGTCCCAGCATCTTCTTCGGCTGGAGAAGAGAGAGAAGAAAAAAAAATGAAATTCGTTTTCAGAAAACGAAAACGTGAAAATGAAAACACCTTTTTTTCGTTTTCAGTTTTTCAGAAAAGACAAAAACTTTTTTGTTTTTGTTTTTTAAAAATTTTTACACCAAACGCATTTTATGTTTCCGTTTTCATTTTTTAGTCTCGAAAAATGTGAAAAATGAAAATGAAAACGGAAACAAACAGGGCTGGAATGTTTTATATTTGTTGAAGACTTTTGATTGGGAACATATAAAAATGTACTTGAAATAGTTTCTTAAAAAAAATTAGGTATGGACATAAATGAAAAAATATATTTCAATAGAATAATAAGGGAAAAATATCTATGAGGACCATATTTGAAAGAAGGGAAAAAATATAAAATGGAGAAAAAAGATAAGATAAAATAAAGTGGAGAAACAAAGAAAAAGAAAAAGAAAAAGGACTAACAATTGTATAAAAAAAAGGGATGATTTGAGCCCGTTTGGTTGGAGGATTCGTTCTTTGATTCGAATCATGGTTCATGGTTCACAACAGTATTTTCTCTCATAAAAAATACAAGTAAATCGAAAATGATTTTAATCTCATAATTCTAATCCATGAACCAAACAGAGCTTCCAATCACTAGTAGAGGAAACACACGTGTGCTGATTGGCGCTTTTATATAGTAAAGATAAAGATATTAGTTCGGAGTAAGGGTTGCAAACATGCATATTTTTTTTATTTTGTTGAATTACTTTTGGGAACTTGTGTGTAAATTTTTTTTTTTTTTAGAGGTTTGTTTTACCCTTGAGTTTTGGTAGAAGTAGAGCCATGAAGAAACCGAAATTTTAAA
>NW_010357108.1:0-549 GCF_000414095.1 Morus notabilis
AAAAAACAAAGTAAAATAAATATACAGAGAATATGTACTTACCTCTTTGTTTTAAAAATCTACTGATCAGTCTTGCTAATAGCACCTCCCCGGCAACGGCGCCAAAATTTGATTAACGCCCAAAAGTGATATTCACAAGCGGTCAATTGTAGCACAGAAGGGCGGTCGTATCCACAGAGAGATAATAAAATAACAAGAAAGACTAATAGAATAAGAGCGTTAGAGAAAAGAGAAAAATGAATTAAAGAAAAATGAGAGTTTTTGAGATTTTTGTTGCAAATAAAATAAAAGGAGAAAATCTGTATGAAGAAAACGGTAAGGTGTCGAGAATCTCTAATGCTTCGTTCACCAATTCAAGTTTTGATTCACAAAATAAAATAATCGAATAAATTAAATCTATATGTTGGCTCAGAAAATATTATTATTACAAATTATCTGCAGGCTATGCCCTACCATGATTGTTGAGCTAGAAAATAGCTTCAATTTGGTATATTATAGGTGTACTAACGATATCTAGATAAAAAGTTATGGTCATTTTCATTCACAGTT
>NW_010357109.1:0-6106 GCF_000414095.1 Morus notabilis
TTATGCTCACATACACAATTCAAGTCATGACTTGAATTGTGCAAATGAATATACATTTAAACTTATAATTTTAATTCTGTTATAGTATTTTTTATCTTACAAGAATTAGAATTCAAAAATTTTCTCTCACAAAATTCGCGTCAATAAAATAGAATTACTAACTTAAATGCGTGAATAATGCACATGGTTTTTTTTTTATGGGTAAATTTATTATTTGCAGGTTGCACCAACACGCTTGATTTTGAGGTTTTAGACCTTAAATTTTATAATCCTTAACAATGCAATCAAATTAATAACAGACGTCAATCACGAACGAATGTCAACATTTAAAAAGTTGAGCGCCAAATTTGCTAACTAATAAAAAGATTAGGTACATTTGTTTGAAAATCTTGGGTAATTTCTGTCTACTAATTGAAGTTTGTTGGATGTTGAATCACAATTGCAACAAATTTTATAATTAAAGTGTTATTTGTAAAAATTAAAAGCTTCAGGTCAAAGTTATTAAACGCTGAAAATTCAAGATGCACTTTATACTATCGCCTCTTTGTTTTACTCGTTGAAGAAAAAAAACCGTGAAACGCGGGAATATAATAAAAATTAGTTATACCTTTAAACTCTTTACGGGTGCATATGTGAAAATATTATTTGAGTATCACTCGAAAGGCTGGCAGGAAAAGAAAAATATAGGCCATATTTAGAATTGATTCTGTTTTTATTTTTTGAGAAAAAAATAAAAACGTTTTTAAAACGGTATTTGTCGCAATAAAGATAAAAAACAGAAATGAAAATGATTTTTTAGTTTAGTGTAAAATGAGAGAGAAATGAAAAATAACTTTTAATCATTTTTTTATTTTTTATTTTCATTTTCTCCTCTAAGCAAAGAGAGAGAAAGAGAAACATTAATAGGTTTTTTTACACTAAAAATAATCTCTTGATAAAACTACCAAATACATTTTTAAAAATAATTTCTGTCTGAGATTAAAAACGTTTTTATTTTTATTTACATAAAAAATCATTTTAAAATAAATTCTAAACGCGCCCTGTTTAAGGAAAATTATTTTAGAGGAGTAATTATGTAAGGAAAAAAGAAAAGCACTTATAACGGATGTTGTCGATTTCAGTTAATTGTGTCGTTTTTTTTTTTTTTTTTTGGTCGCTAGCATAACATTTTTCTCTCTTCAATTCGACTTCTGGCTTCAGATCAGAGCAAATTATATATATTTGTTATTTTTCTATAGGAACTTGCGATGAAAATTTTTGCATAATTTTGCTTTCGTTTTCCTCATACATTTAAACTTATAATTTTAATTCTGCTATAGTATTTTTTATCTTACAAGAATTAGAATTCAAAAATTTTCTCTCACAAAATTCGCGTCAATAAAATAGAATTACTAACTTGAATGCGTGAATAATGCACATGGTTTTTTTTTTATGGGTAAATTTATTATTTGCAGGTTGCACCAACACGCTTGATTTTGAGGTTTTAGACCTTAAATTTTATAATCCTTAACAATGCAATCAAATTAATAACAGACGTCAATCTTTTTTTTGTCGCTAGCATAACATTTTTCTCTCTTCAATTCGACTCCTGGCTTCAGATCAGAGCAAATTATATATATTTGTTATTTTCGTATAGGAACTTGCGATGAAAATTTTTGCATAATTTTGCTTTCGTTTTCCTTTTTCCTTTTACTAGAGGAAACTTTACGAATATCCAATATATGTATATGATGTTACATTATATAAGCATCATGTATTACCCAACACTATAAAAAGAATAAAAAAAAATCACATAATGCTTAAGCAATTTGCTCACCTTTCGGAGGTCAATAACAACTTGCAAGCCAGAAGGACTTATCTATGTCTGATTATAATGCCGCAGCTTAGCAGATTTCTATGATTGGAATTTGATATAAAGGAAAAATAAAACAAGAAGAAGAAATCCGTGACTCCAACAAAACTTTTTTTTCTGTTCTTCAGCCACAAAATCCAGAAAAATAGTATTTAAACACATGATTTTAATTTTATTATAATATTTTTTACTCACAAAAAATTTATATTTTAAAAATTAAAATCAAAATTTTTACTTTAAACTTTAATTTAAACTCATAAATTAAATAGACAAAGAGTGTGAGCTCAGCCGCTATTAAAATATTGCTATAACTGCTTTTTGCCACGTGGAAAATTAGGATAAAAAGATATACACAACAATTAAGGGAAAACCACTTTTAGTCAAAGCCTATTATATATATAGCATTCTTGAGGAGCGAATGAGAACCGTTGGATTCTGACATGGTCAATCATTGTAGTCAACACTGTAGTGGCGATCTCCAATCAAGCTTTTCCTCAGGGTAATGTTTCTGTACTTCGTTAGGAGCAATGAAACAGTCTAAGGAGAGTCCAGGGACGTTGAATGCAACATCATCAATGGTCCAAGTCTCTTCCATCCGCGTGATTGCGGGGCCTGATTTTAGATTATCCCCGAACCGTGTGATGACCACGTTTGTCTGACCAGTGTGTGCGATCATCACGCCCTCCACCGCCCGATAATCATCGATCTTCGTTGACATCGTGGTTTCCCAATAGGTGGGGTAGGTCCCGGGGGATTGGATCCGAGTCAGGTAAGAATCCTCCAAATAGACAAGTAGGCCACTCCTTTGGCTAAAGTAACCAAATATCACATGCTTGATCATCTCAGCCGTGCTATCACTACGCTCGGCCAGGTCCGTCTGATCAGCTGACAATTTTAACATGAAACAATCAATGCCCGAGATTTGCTTTTCGCCAACATACTGAGCCGGGGAAAATACAGCCGATACTGCCAAGGGGTCCAATCCCTGCACATATAATTGCAATATATTACCATTTGCTAATGAAACAACAGACATGGACTAAATAGTAAATCCGTACCTGACTCTAGTGTCAATTGCGTAAAATAGGGGCAAAAAGCAAATTAAAAAATGAAACCCAAATTAAAAAAAAAAAAAAAAAGATCTAATACAAGGTAAAGACAAGACTCACTAGTAGATAATTGCCATTCTTGTTGAAGAAGAGCAATCATATACAAATTTGGTATGACACTAATTCCCATAAAGGACAATTGAATCCAATTTGGGATATGAAAACCATAAACTAGTTTGTAGGATTGGTCTCAATATTATTTAGATGGACCACTGTGCATTCATGCTAGCTCTTAAAGATCAATTCATCTAGCAACCCCCAACTGTCCAATTTCTATTGAAAGAAAAGGAAAACTGTATTTTTTCTATGGAAAAAAAAAAAAAATCTCTAGTGAATTTGTTAGACATTATCATGTGATTGAAGAATATAAAACAATAAGGTCTCTGCAGAAAGTGCACATCTTAAGACAACTATGGATGTGACACTCAATTATTATGTGTGTTTCCAGCTTTTGGTGATAGATATTGTTACTCATCTTTGTTGAATATAACACAAGGTGAAAATGAGAGGTTGATAAGACAACTCATCCTAATGATGTTGCAGTTATGTACAGGCAGTAGGTAAATATTTGTTTAATTAATTAATTAAGAGATAAACTTATTTTAGTACTCTTTGTTATGGCAAAACATCTTACCGGTGCTTTGTATTTTTAATAGTATTAAAACAGTACCTTGACTTTGAAAGAAACAATCTTTCAGTACTTTAAAAATGATTTTTAAGACATAAAATGTCCATTATATCCTTTTCATTAATTAACAACAAACTAATCATTTTTATGAAAATACTTTAAAACATTAAAAAATTAAAATAAGTTAAAATATTTACATAAAATATTTTTGAAGTTATTATTTTCATTTAATTAATAAAATGGCAGTTTGGTTCTATTTTAGGGTACTGAAATAATGTTTTTTAAAAAGTGAAAATACCGTTTTAATATTATTAAAAACACATATAGTACAAGCAAGATATTTCACTATAATAGAAGATGCAAAAATAATTTTATTCTATTAATTAATTAAAATTGCTTATTTGGCACATATTACTATAACAGAAGATGCCAAAATAATTTTATTCTATTAATTAATTAAAATTGCTTATTTGGCACATATATTCGCTAAACTTTTCCTGAATATTGAGTTATTTCTCAAACTTTTAATTATAAAAATTGATCCTGAATATAACATTAACTAACCTCGTACATATTACTTGAAAGAGGATACTAAATTTCGAACGGCGAACGGATCAATAAAAATCATGTCATGTGCATGAAGGTGTTTTCTTTCAAATTTAAATATGATCGTTAAATTTTGGGGTACACAACAACTATTGATTTAGGAGGTAATTTACAAAATTAAAAAATTGTTAAGGCAATTTGTCAATTTAGTCAAAGTTCAGAGGGTAAAAGCACAAAAACGCCCTTTTCTTTTCTTTCTGTTATCGACTTACAATTGTGAATTACGATAATGTAAACTGAATTGAGTACCCTCTATATATAATCAGAAATCTCTCTTGTGTTTTGGAAAAGTTTTAAGGAATTTTGGCTTTTGTTAATTTGTATTAGTTAAGAACTAAAAGTTTCAGCGTGTTAAATCGGAGATGGTGAAACTTTGGAAGGATTATAAATTCACGCAACGTGCCACATGCATAGTGTACCTAACAAGTTGATGAATTCAAACCCTGCAATAAGGCTATGAAAGATATATCCCACCAAAATTTTCACCAACAATCCTAAAGACTATACAGTTTTTGGCAAATTCAAACAATAAGGAAAGACAAAATAATAACAACAACAATAATAATAAAATATACAAGAATTATTTTAAGTCCGGCACCCAAATCAGTACGACAAATGTAACTTTTTCTATATTTTTGTGTACTATCGTTCGTTCGTATGTGTAATATTTAATTTGTTTAAGTTTAACATTCAGGAAATGTGATCCAACATATGTAACATAAAAATGTCACATTTAGTAAATTAAGGGTTACACACATACGAGCAGTGTTACATGTAAATAGAAAAAAGTTATATTTACCAAACTGTGCAGATGCCAGACTTAAAACTTTACCAAAAATATAACACACGTAATGGATGAAACAAAAATACAAAAAAGACAAACACTTATTGCAGTCAATTCTAACTTTCTATATTGGTCCCCCTTACACAATTTCCTGGCCCTATATATTTCTTCTAGGAGCAAGTGTATCAGTAATAAGATAGCTACACATATTTATATGCCAATAATATGTTGGTGATAAGATCACTATTTGTGTAGAAATGTAACATCATATAGTAGTAGGACATACACTAGATGTGTGTATTTTTATCATCTTTGGCAATGTACAGGTAATGTATAATTTTCTCTCTTAGACCTATTTGGTCAAATCAAGAACCATATTGCTTAGCCTAACAACAATGAAAAGTATCACCTAAAACTGACGACAATTAGAATATGTTATGAGGTAGGTAAAATGCAAGTTCATTTGGCACAACATCCATAATGTTAGTAAATGACAAAATTCAAAATATGTTGTTTCTTTTTTTTTTTTTTTTTTTTGGTTGGCAAATTCAATATTCTATAACACGTTGAAAAACTTGCCTGAAGAGCTCGCCGGAGAGGGCGAACGCCACCTTTCGCGGCGTGTGCACTAAGCCATGGCGTGTGCCGCCAAGCGACATTGCCATCGCTCCCCGCAATGACCTTGTGCCCGCCCACCACCAGCTCAATCAGCCACATGTTGGGAACCATCTGCCACATTACAAAGCACCCCTTTTGGCAAACTGTACTGCTGGCAGCCCCGGCTGCCGAGACCCCGGCAGAGCCGAGGTCGTGATCCCCCATCGCCATCGTCACTTTTCCAGTGGCAAATATATTCTTCACCGGACCTTCTAGTTTCCGGCAACCGGTGGCCGCCGTAAAGTGTTGTATTATGTATTGTGCTGAGGAGGACACCTGTTTATTTAGGTAATTGGTTAGACTTAGAGAGAAAAATAAATACTACATTTTAGTCTTTATTAGTGGTTAAATTTTTCTTTATTATTATTATTATTATTATTACGATGAATGGAAAAAAAAAAAAAAAAAAAAAAAAAAAAAAAAAAAAAAACCAAAAAAAATAAAATTGGTGAAAAAAAAAAAAGGGGGTG